>NW_025215373.1:117487-142332 GCF_004010195.1 Chiloscyllium plagiosum
GGACTGCTTACTGGAATGAAGGAGCTGACTCATCATGACCAGCTAAACAGGCCGGGCTTTTGTTCATTAGGGTTTAGGTGAATGAGGGATGATGTTAGTGGAACATGCAAGATCCTGAGGGGGGATGATGAAAGGGTAGGGGTTGAGAAGATGTCTCCATGAGTGAGAGAGTCTCAGACGAGAGGACATTGTTATAGAATGTGGGGACATTCCTTTAAAATTGAGATGGGAAGGAATTTCTCCTCCCAGAGGGTAGTGAGTGTCTGTGATTCTCTATCTCTGAAGAGTTGTGGAACGAGGAGGCAGACAGACATTGATAGGTTGACCACCACACAGTGGGGCGGAGAGGGGGTGTGGAGGCCTGAGGCTGGTCATGATCTTGTTGAATGGCTGGGCAAGCTAGAGGGGCTGAATGGCCTACTCCTGCTATTCCTTACGCTTTAGGACATTCTCATTTTAACCAAACCTTCGGTTCTATTTGAACATTGGAGTGGCTATTGAGACATGCAGTTGAGAGATGGAAGGGCCAATGACGGCAGGTCAGGGCAGGGTCAGAGGTCACATGCAGTTGGTGTTGGCGCATGTCCTGTGTATTGGTGTGGGCTGGGGCTGGGTGGGGGGAGAGTGAGGGTTTCTTGCTGTTGGATGCCCTTGGCTCTGTGCCCGGTGGAGTGACCTTTGTCTGTTTGTCTGTCTGTCTGCTGTTAGGCTCTGTGTGCTGCGGTGGTTACCAGTGACCTGGAGGAGACCATGTCCCTGGTGTTCTGTGGGGCCGATGTGAGCTGTTTCTCTGGGGACCCTGACCTCCCATCTCCAGTTGACCTGGCCCAGCAAGCAGGCCAGGCTCTCCAGGTGGAATTCCTCAATCGGAACAAAAACGCAGGTGAGTCTACTATCCCCACCAGCACCTCCCTCACAATCCCATTGGGTACGCAGTCCATTCAGCCCATCCCAGGCTGCTCCACCATTCTCCGCCAGGGTCGGAATCCATCTTATTGCTGTTTTCCCATGCCATCCCTTGATGCCATCAGTGCCCAGCGAGGTGTGAATTTCCGTCCTGAGCTTACTCAGTGACTGGGATCTCCCAGCTAGAGAGCTCCAAAACGTCACCAGCTTCCTTGTGAAGAGATTCCTCTTTCTCCCAGTCCCAGGTCACCCTTATCCTGACACTCTGCACCCTGATCTTCCCTGCATCCACTCTACTGAGCCACAGAAACGTAGAAAACAGGAGTAGGCCATTCAGCCCTTCGAACCTGCTCCACCATTCCAGATGATCACGGCTGATCCTCCAACCCAGTCCCCTGTTCCTGCTTCCTCCCCCATACCCTTTGATCCCTGTATCCCCTGAGAACTCGATCTAACTCCTGGCCTTAACCACTTCCTGTGGCAGAGAATTACGCAGGCTCCAGAGGAGGAACTGCTTCTCCCAGAGAGTAGGGAATCTACGGAATTCTCTGCCCCAGGAAGCAACAGAGGCAGCTTCATTAAATATATTCAGGACCCAGTTGGATGGGTTTCTGCCTGGTTGGGGAATGAAGGGTGATGGGGATAATGCAGGGAGGAGGGGCTGAGATGATGGACAGATCAGCCATGGCCTTAGTGAATGGCGGAACAGGCTCGACGGGCCAAATAGCCTACTCCTGCTTCTATTCCGCTGAAACACAGGAAACGGCCATTTGGCCCATCGAGTCTAGCACTCAGGACCGAGATGAGGGGAAATACTTTTACTCAGAGGGTGATGAACATTTGGGATTCTCGATCCCAGGGGCTCAGTCTTTCAGAACATTGAGGTAGAGGTTGATACATTTTTGATGATCGGTGGGGTAAAGGGTTAGATTCACAGACACTATTACTCTCTGGGTGAAGACATCCCTCCTCATCTCAGCCCTAAATGGCCTACCCCATATCCCCTTAGAGCAAGTAAGCTTCAGTATCCTAAAGCCCTGTAAGAATTCTGTATGTTTCTGTGAGATTGCCCTAATCCTCTTAACCATCAGAGAATTAAGACCCAGGGCCCTCTCCCTCTCCTCACTGGGCAGTCATCCCCTATCGCCAGGGTCACTCTGCTGACCCTCTGCTGTGAAATGGGGAGACTGAAAGTTGCCTTGTTCCCAGAGACTGCTCCCTCATTAGAGAGGGAGAGGGAGAGACAGGGAGAGAGGGAGGGGGGAGAGGGAGAGTGGGAGAGAGAAAGGGGGAGACGGAGGGAGAGAGACGGACGGAGGGAGAGAGAGAGAGAGCCATCTATCTGATGGAGATTTAACCTGAGGGTCAGCACACCTCTGGCGAGGGGAGAGGGTGAGCAGGTGGGACTCTCTGTAATCTCGGCCGGTGCGGTTTTACAGGGAGAAGGCTTCCCCCTGGGTAGGGGGTGACGATCTGGAACCTGGAGGTCACAGGCTCAGGGTACGGGGTGGATCATTTTGGACTGAGATGGGAAAGATTCCAGTGATCATGTTGAATGGGGGAGCAGGATCGAAGGACTGAACGGCCTACTGCTGTTCCTAATTTGTACGTTTGTTTATGTTCAGAGGGAGTTGGGTGGGGGGGCCTGGCGATCTCAGGCTGAAAAGACAGCGAGAGGTGGAAACCACTGTCCCATTTAAAAGCGAAACACCCGACAGTACCCCAGGCTGCGGGGCTTGGGGGGGTGTAACTGACAGTGGGCGAGTGGGGCCCATCATGGAAATAATGTTCCTCAGCTGCTCAGACACAATGGGCTGAACGGCCTCCTCCTGCTGCTCGTTTCTGTGTTTCTTGGGGCTGGTGGTTTGTGACTGGGCCTGTTGATGTGATCTGTAATACTCGACCTCAAGGGGGCGTTGGAAGAGGCTTCAGTCAGAACCTTCGAAAGGGGATTGGGTAAGGGTTTTTGGAGAAGACTTTGTGGGGGGCTGTGGGGAGAAGGTCGGGGGTTGTGTGGGGTGTGGGGGTGGAGTATTGGACAGCTCATTCACAGAGCCGGCGCTGCACGATGGGCTGTGTAGCAGTTGTTGTTGTAAACAGTTTGCCTATTGGTTTCCTGACTTTTATACACCAGCAGCTGGCACTATCCCTGAGGTGCTGTGGTGGCTACAAGAGCAGGCCAGAGGCTGGGAATCCTGCAGCAAATAACTCACCTTTAGACTCCCCAAAGCCTGTCCACCATCTACAAGGCCCAAGTCAGGAGTGTGATGGAATGCTCCCCTCTTGCCCTGGATAGGGGCAGCTCCAACTACACTCATAAAGCTTGACACCATCCAGGACAAAGCAGCCCCCACTTGATTGGCACCACATCCACAAACTTCCCCCACCGTCGCTCAGTAGCTGCAGTGTGTACCATCTATAAGGTGCCCTGCAGGAACTCACCAAAGATCCTCAGGCAGCACCTTCCAAACCCACCTTCCATCTAGAAGGACAAGGGGCAGCAGATACATGGGAACACCACCCCCCTGCAAGTTCCCTTCCAAGCAACTCCCCATCCTGACTTGGAAAAATATCGCCGTTCCTTCAGTGTCACTGGGTCACAATCTTGGAATTCCCTCCCTCAGGGCATTGTGGGTCTACCCACAGCACACGGACTGCAGTCCACCTTCTCAAGAGGTAACTAAGGCCCTACCAGTGCCACCCACGTCTCACAAGGGAACTGAGAAGAAGGTCACAAGTCTGGCTCTTACTGGGAGGCCTTTGGTAATTCTGGTTTGTGAACATGTTTTAACGTCATCTTTGAGAGATGTACCAGTTCCTGAGGCAGGATCCTCACCAGATCCTCTGGTTGGTCAGTCCCCTTCCTAAATCTGTAGTGAACCACTCCCACCCCCATCCTATGTCTCTCACAATCTGGCCTATGGGTTGACCGACAAATTGGTCTTGTACCCCCCAACCTCCCATCAGATCTCCCTGAAAGCCCTACGTGTCTAAAGGTTCGAGGAGTATCCTAGCAACCTCATGATGCGGTGGTACAGGAGCCATTGACCAAACACGGCTGTGGGACTCTGTCTCATCTGAAAGTCACGTGACACCAAATTGAGGCTTCCTCTTGAGTGGCTCACTATCCCCAGAAGACCCAGACTTCCCTCCCTCCCTGCCTCGGTTCTGTATCCTGGTCAATATTTGTCCCTCGATCACTGAACCCAATGATTTTCACATTGCTGTTTTTGGGATCTTGCTGTGCGCCACTTGCCTGGTTGTGTTTCCTGCCCTTCTCAAAGTGGGATATTAACGGCAGCTCCCTGCTCTGGGTTTGTTACGTTGCAGAGACTCCGCGTTTAGAGTTGGGATATTTCGATAGGCAGTATTACGTAGCCCCTCCATCCATCACACACAACGGCTACCTCTACAAGACAGCATCCATGGGTAAACCAATCACAGAGAAGAAATCCAGAGAAGGTAAGTCACCTGATTCACTCTGAGCTTTGTCCTTTACAAGGGTCAATGATGGAGAGATGTCCTCTTTAACAGAATCCTCTATGGAGAGATCCTCCCTTTGACAGGGATCCCCAATGGAGAGGCTTCCCCTTTAACAGGAATCCCAGTTGAGAGGTTCCCCCTTTAATAGGGATCCCGAATGGAGAAATTCCCCCTTTGAGAGATCCCCAATGGAAAGAGATTTCCCCCTTTGATAGATCCCTGAATTAAGAGATTCCCCTTTGACAGGGATCCCAAATGGAGAGATTTCCCCCTTTAGACAGATCCCCAAATTGAGAAATTCCCCTTTAACAGGAATCCCAGTCGAGAGATTCCCCCTTTTAACTGGGATCCCTAATGGGGAGATTCCCCTTTAACAGGGATCCCGAGTGGAGAGATTTCACCTTTAACAGGGATCGCTAGTGGATAGATTCCCCTTTAACAGGGATCCCGAGTGGAGAGATTCCCCCTTTAACAGGGATCCCTAATGGAGAGATTCCCCTTTAACAGGGATCCCTAATGGAGAGATTCCCCTTTAACAGGGATCCCGAGTGGATAGATTCCCCCTTTAACAGGGATCCCTAATGGAGAGATTCCCCCTTTAACAGGGATCCCGAGTGGATAGATTCCCCCTTTAACAGGGATCCCGAGTGGAGAGATTCCCCTTTAACAGGGATCCCGAGTGGAGAGATTCCCCCTTTAACAGGGATCCGAGTGGAGAGATTCCCCCTTTAACCGGGATCCCTAATGGAGAGATTCCCCTTTAACAGGGATCGCTAATGGAGAGTTTCGCCTTTTAACAGGGATCCCGAGTGGAGAGATTCCCCTTTAACAGGAATCCCTAGTGGATAGATTCCACCTTTAACAGGGATCCCGAGTGGTGAGATTCCCCTTTAACAGGGATACCGAGTGGAGAGATTCCCCTTTAACAGGGATCCCGAGTGGATAGATTCCCCCTTTAACAGGGATCCCGAGTGGAGTGATTTCCCCTTTAACAGGGATCCCGAGTGGAGAGATTCCCCTTTAACAGGGATCCCTAATGGAGAGATTCCCCCTTTGTCAGGAATCCCTAATGGAGAGATTCCCCTTTAACCGGGATCCCTAATGGAGAGATTCCCCTTTAACCGGGATCCCTAATGGAGAGATTTCCCTTTAACAGGGATCGCTAATGGAGAGTTTCGCCTTTTAACAGGGATCCCGAGTGGAGAGATTCCCCTTTAACAGGGATCCCTAATGGAGAGTTTCGCCTTTTAACAGGGATCCCGAGTGGAGAGATTCCCCTTTAACAGGAATCCCGAGTGGAGAGATTCCCCCTTTAACAGGGATCCCGAGTGGAGAGATTCCCCCTTTGTCAGGAATCCCTAATGGATAGATTCCCCCTTTAACAGGGATCCCTAATGGAGAGATTTCCCCTTTAACAGGGATCCCGAGAGGAGAGATTCCCCCTTTAACAGGGATCCCGAGTGGAGGGATTCCCGCTTTAACAGGGATCCCGAGTGGAGGGTTTCCCCCTTTAACAGGAATCCCGAGTGGAGAGATTCCCCCTTTAACAGGGATCCCTAATGGAGAGTTTCCCCCTTTAACAGGGATCCCGAGTGGAGAGATTCCCCCTTTAACAGGGATCCCGAGTGGATAGATTCCCCCTTTAACAGGGATCCCGAGTGGAGAGATTCCCCTTTAACAGGGATCCTGAGTGGAGGGATTCCCCTTTTACAGGGATCCCTAATGGAGAGTTTCGCCTTTTAACAGGGATCCCGAGTGGAGAGATTCCCCTTTAACAGGGATCCCGAGTGGAGAGATTCCCCTTTAACAGGGATCCCGAGTGGAGAGATTCCCCTTTAACAGGGATCCCGAGTGGAGAGATTCCCCTTTAACAGGGATCCCGAGTGGAGAGATTCCCCTTTAACAGGGATCCCGAGTGGAGAGATTCCCCTTTAACAGGGATCCCGAGTGGAGAGATTCCCCTTTAACAGGGATCCCGAGTGGAGAGATTCCCCTTTAACAGGGATCCCGAGTGGAGAGATTCCCCTTTAACAGGGATCCCGAGTGGAGAGATTCCCCTTTAACAGGGATCCCGAGTGGAGAGATTCCCCTTTAACAGGGATCCCGAGTGGAGAGATTCCCCTTTAACAGGGATCCCGAGTGGAGAGATTCCCCTTTAACAGGGATCCCGAGTGGAGAGATTCCCCTTTAACAGGGATCCCGAGTGGAGAGATTCCCCTTTAACCGGGATCCCTAATGGAGAGATTCCCCTTTAACAGGGATCCCGAGTGGAGAGATTCCCCCTTTAACAGGGATCCCGAGTGGAGAGATTCCCCTTTAACAGGGATCCTGAGTGGAGGGATTCCCCTTTTACAGGAATCCCGAGTGGAGAGATTCCCCTTTTACAGGAATCCCGAGTGGAGAGATTCCCCCTTTAACAGGGATCCCGAGTGGAGAGATTCCCCTTTAACAGGGACCCCTAATGGAGAGATTCCCCTTTTACAGGAATCCCGAGTGGAGGGATTCCCCTTTAACAGGGATCCCGAGTGGAGAGATTCCCCTTTAACAGGGATCCCGAGTGGAGGGATTCCCCTTTTACAGGAATCCCGAGTGGAGAGATTCCCCTTTAACAGGACTCCCGAGTGGAGAGATTCCCCTTTAACAGGGATCCCGAGTGGAGGGATTCCCCCTTTAACAGGAATCCCGAGTGGAGAGATTCCCCTTTAACAGGACTCCCGAGTGGAGAGATTCCCTTTAACAGGAATCCCGAGTGGAGAGATTCCCCCTTTAACAGGGATCCCGAGTGGAGGGATTCCCCTTTTACAGGAATCCCGAGTGGAGAGATTCCCTTTGACAGGGATCCCGAGTGGAGAGATTCCCCTTTAACAGGAATCCCGAGTGGAGAGATTCCCCTTTAACAGGGATCCCTAATGGAGAGATTCTCCCTTTGTCAGATCCCCATTGGAGAGATTCCTTCTTTAACAGGGATCCCCAAATGGACAGACTCTCCCTTTCAAATGGGGCCCTTGGTAGTGAGACCCCCTTGTTTGAGGAACGCTCGATAGTGACATTCCTGTTTGGAAAGGCTCGCTGCGAGCGAGTCTTGCTCTGGGATCGGAGCCAGGATGCTGTCTGTCCACATTGGATCCGATCTGTTTGATGGGCTCACCGTTCGCGACGTCGTTCATGTGTAACCCCCCTCCAGACTTGCAGCTGACTCTGTTTCTGTTGATGTTGTGGTAGAGTTCAGCAAGCGATGGTGTGTCCTGGATAACGGGTTACTGAGTTACTACGAGAGTGACAGGAACTCCACGCCCAATGGGACCATTGAGATGCGGGACGTTGTGTGTCTCAGTATCAATAGTCCAGCGGCACACGGGTAGGTGCTGAACAAACTCTGCGTCACTCTGTCGGCTGGCAGGTTACACCCTGTGGGTGCTGAATTGTACAAACCATCAAACATTGTCATTTTCAGTTTGGAATGTTTGGGAAATTGTCTGATTGCTGCTCAGGACAAATCAATTCACACCGGGCTTCACCAGGAGCAGAAACGATCTCCATTTACCAAACTTTTAGCAAATGGCAGTGAAAAGCTGATGTCTAATCTTCCACCACGCAACTTGAACTCTGACCCCTTTCGAACCGTGAATACAGACCGACACATTCACAGTTAAAAACTCAAAAACCACACAACACCAGGTTATAGTCCAACAGGTTTAATTGGAAGCACACTAGCTTTCGGAGCGACGCTCCTTCATCAGGTGATAGTGGGGGGCTCGATCATAACACAGAATTTATAGCAAAAATTTACAGTGTGATGTAACTGATATTATACATTGAAGAATTGATTGTATGTTAAGCCTTTTATCTGTTAGAATACAGTGATAGTTTCACTTCTTTCATGTGTAAATCACAAAACCCTTTTTTTTTTAAAAAATGGGGTTAGCTGTTAACAATGGTGATAGCTAGACAATATGTTGAAAAGACAATTGAGCCCTCCACTACCACCTGATGAAGGAGCGTCGCTCCGAAAGCTAGTGTGCTTCCAGTTAAACCTGTTGGACTATAACTTGGTGTTGTGTGATTTTTAACTTTGTACACCCCAGTCCAACACCGGCGCCTCCAAATCATGACAGTTAAAAACAATCACAAGACAGACAGTTTGACCCAGATATAATGGGTGGGAAAAAGAAAATAGACTGGGATTGATTTCCTGCAGATCAAAAGATCCAACTTCAAAGGTGATTGAAATCATCTCACACGATGTGGGTGCCACTGGTTGGGCCAGTGTTTATTGCCCATCCCTAATTACCCACAGGGCAGTTAAGAGTCAGCCACATTGCTGTGGGTCTGGAGACACATGTAGGCCAGACCAGGTAAGGATGGCTGATTCCTTCCCATTGGTGAACTAGATGGGTTTTAAAAGAGCTGCCAGTGGTTTCATGATCCTCGTAACTCTAGACTTTTATTGAATTCAAATTCTACCCTTTACTGTGGCGGGCTTCAAACCCAGAACGTGACCTGGGTCTCGAGATTAACAGTCCAGTGATAATACCATTAGGCTATCATATCCTCTGACCATAAAGTATTTAACTTCCTACCATCTCGAAAGTACTCTGATCTAGCGTTTATCAGGCCACGATGGATAACCTTTACTTGCTCAGATTGACCTCTGTCTGCCACAGTTTAGCCCACTCAGAAAAACCCTTGGACAATGTGCGTGTGTCTGGAGTACACTTGCCAACCGGAGAGAATGGCATTGTATCACAGAGGTGCTCCCCGCTGTGTGTGAGAGGGAGGAGCGATGTGGAGTTATCTGTGTCGGGCTGGGGCAGGCAAGGTCAGAACTCAGACGACACCAGGTTATAGTTCGACAGGTTTATCGGAACTGACTTCACCTGAGGAAGGAGCAGTGCTCTGAAAGCTTGTGATTTCAAATAAACCTGTTGGACTATGACCTGATATTGTGTGACCTCTGACCTTGAGTGTTAGGAGGGCTAACAGGAGAGTTATTCTGGATCTTGTTGGCTGATCTCTGTGTGCTTTGTTGCTCAGGTCAGCGAGCCTTCAATTTTCGCTCAGGGGTTAAACGTTCCCTCACCAAATGTTTCCAATTTTCTTCCCTCGCCTTCAGGTTCGAACACACATTTGAGGTGTTCACAGATTCTGAACGTCTGTTCATGTTCGGGACAGACAACGCACAGTCCAACAAAGCCTGGGTCAAATCCATTGCCAAGGTAACGCACCGTCGGAACGGTGGGGGGGTCCAAAAGCTGAATTTGGGCAGCGCCTTTCAGATTGAGCCAAGTCCCCTCCCAGCCCATGAAGTGCTGTCTGTGATGTAGCTGATGTTACAACGCAGGAAATGTCACTTACTGCACAGCAAGATCCCACAAACAGCAACCCGACCCGATGATTGGTTTTTTAAAATTTGTGTGTGATGTTGATTAAAGACCATGGCACTCGTGAGGCCTTACCAACAGACAGCATTCCCCAGCACTCCAGCAGCCTCTCAGTACAGCACTGCAGCATGGACCATGGATACACATAGACACATGGGGACTCACTCTCTCACACACACACACACACAGTCTCTCTCTCATACAGAGTCTACACACTCACTCATACACACGGAGTCTCTGTCTCACACACTCACTCATGTACATTCTCATACATAAGCACACACACTCTCTCACTCATACGTAAACTCACTCATACACACAAACACAGTCTCTCTCTTTCATACAGAGTCTTTCGCACACACACACACACACTCATGTCTTACACTCACTCATGTACACACTCATACACAAGCGCACACAGAGTCTCTCTCACTCATACATAAACTCTCTCACACACACACAGTCTCTCTATCTCTCTCACACACACACACACATACGTGTGCTTGCATGTATACACGCACTCTCACATGTCTGTGCACACATGTTCATCCTTACAGGTACAGGCATTCCTCAGGCGGTACCATGGAGCACATGGACTCGGTTCCATGTGAGCAGCTGGCCCCTTGTGGCTGCTCGTTGCTGTGTGGTCGTGTGTGCCCCTTGTTGGAGATGCAGGTATTTTCCAGGTGGGGTTAGTGAACAGCAACCCCTGACCTGGATTCTCCATCTTTAAACGCTCCTGTTGGGGATTCTGGACCCCACTGTCGTTTTCCTGATTTAAGAGTGACTGTCTCCTCTTCTGTTCTCTCTGCAGTCCTTCCTCCCGGCTGGGATTGACCTCCTGAACCACGAGTTTGAGCGGATCGGGCGTTTACAATACAAGGACGGTCTGAATCTGGAGCAGGTGAAGGTGGGCTGGTTTGCGCTGGTGAGCTCCACGCTCTACGTCTGGTTCCAGGATTCCGACAAAGAGGAGGCCATTAACCTGAGGAAGCTACAGGAGTTGTGTAAGGCGGTATCTTCCATCTTCACCCTGTGTTCATCCCTTCCAATCCTTCCAAGTCCATTCCCAGCCCCTGTTCCTCCCAAACCCTTCCCTGGCTCTTATAGTTCTTAGAGCTAAAGGATCACAGGTTATGGGGAGAGAGCAGGGCCAGGGGCTTGAGCTGGATGAGAATGGTGGAGCAGGCCCGAAGGGCTGAATGGTCTACCCCTGTTATTTTTGATGTTCCTCTGTCTCCTGTTGTGTTGCTCACTCCTGGTCATCTTGCGCTTGTGTGCAGTGAGCAATTTGGCAGAGTCGGGGAAGGACATTGTTCACCAGAACCTCAGGATTTCTCAATTCACGTTCCACCCACCACACAGTCCCCCTTAACACGTCATTTCATTCCCGAGACCTGGGGTTGGGGGGGGGTAGCAGGGAATCAGGATGGGTCATGGGATGTTGGCCCTTATTTCAAGGGGGTTGGAGTTTAAGAGTAGGGAGGTCTTACTGCAACTGTACAAGGTGCTGGGGAGGTCACTGATGGAGCACTGTGAGCTGTTCCCATCCCTTATTTAAGGAAAGATATCATTTCATTGGAGGTAGTTGAGAGAAGGTTCACTAGGATGGTCCCTGGGATGGGGAGGGATTGTTTTCTGAACAAAGGTTAAACAGGTTGGGACACTACTCCCTGGAGTTTAGAAGAATGAGAGGGGATCTCATTGAAACATCCAGGATTCTTAAGGGGCTTGAGTGGGTCAATGCTGTGAGGATGTTTCCCCTCATGGGAGGGTCTAGGACCAGAGGGCACAGTCTCAGAATAAAGGGGCACCAATTTCAGACTGAGATGGGGAGGAATTTCTCCTGAGGTTTGAGAGTCTTTGGAACTCCTCGTCACAGAGAGCTGTGTGGGCAGAGTCCTTGTGGATATTTAAGGCTGAGAGAGATTTTACATCATTCGGGGAATGAAGGGATACAGGGAAAGGGCAGGAAAGTGGATGTGAGGAATGTGGGATCAGCCATGATCCTATTGAATGGGGGAGCTAGCTCGAGGGGCTGAATGGCCTGCTCCTGTTCCTCTTCCTGATGGTCTTTCTCATCCCAATATTCCAAAGGTCATAAATACAAAACAAAAACCGTTTTTCCCTGTTACTGAGGTTACTATTAAAATACCCAAACACAATTATTAACAAAGGAAACTTTAATAAAGATGCAGTAATTGCTTAACGTACACAATTAGTAATAAAGCTTATCTCTGTATATAACTGCAATACACACATGTGCACACCATACGCACCTGTACACACGTACACGTACACACACGCACCACGTACACGCACATACGTACACAGCAGACCCACACACATACATGGACATGCCCTTGTGTACTTACATAAACAAATACACACACACACACACACACACACACTACGTGCGGGCATACATGCACATTCTCACGTGGATGTGTGTACTTACACAGACACAGGAAACAGTAACAGATTTGACTTGAGTAATTGACTTTCTCAGAGTTTGCCAGTGGGTCATTCTGAAGCAAAAGGACAATGTGTAGTATGTGCTGGAATCTCATGGTCTGGCAGGGTTGGTCAAATCACTCATCAGACAAGATTATAGGTTAGAAAACGTAGAAATATAGAAAATAAGAGCAGGCCATTCAGCCCTTTGTGATCATGGCTGATCATCCAGCTCAGTCCCCTGTTCACTCTTTCTCCCCCACATCCTTTCATCCCTTTCGCTCGAAGAACTGGATCATTCTTGAAAACTTTCAGTATTTTTGCCTCACCGGCTTTGTGTGGTAGTAAATTCTGCAGTGGCAGGGTCAGGCAGAGTGGGTAAAAGGGACATTGTGCTCGACAAATCCACTGGGATTGGTAAAGGATGTAACCAGCAGTGATGGTAAGGGGAGCCAAAGGATGTGGTTCACTGGGACTTTGAGAAGGTCCCTCAGGAGAGATGAGAGTCCATGGCATTGGCTGCTGTGGCCTAAAGTGAATAGAGAACTGGTCATGATTTGGAGACGCTGGTGTTGGACTGGGGTGTACAAAGTTATAAATCTCACAACACCAGGTTATAGTCCAACAGGTTTAATTGGAAGCACACTAGCTTTCGGAGCGACGCTCCTTCATCAGGTGGTTGTAGAGAATAAGATAGTAAGAGACAGATTTAAAGCAAAAGTTTACAGTGTGATGTAACTGAAATTATATATTGAAAAAGACCAGGAGTGATTCCGGGTAAACCTGTTGGACGATAACCTGGTGTGGTGTGATTTATAACCTGGGAGAACGGCTGGCAGACAGGAAACAAAGCCTGGGATTATCCAGGTCTCCCACCCAGTGGCAGCCAGTGGCAAGTGGAGGAGCCCAGGGCTCATTGCGAGGTTACCAGCTCTCCCAATATATATTCATGATTCACCACTGCACCCTGGTGTTCCAGTAGTTCCCCAATGGTCTGGGCGTGGGAATACAGGAAATATCTTCTGCATGGCAAGATCCCACAAACAATAAGGTGACGAGGGGTCCGAGAGCCTGTTTCAGTGATGGATGGGCCCTGAGGACACGGAGGGGAAACACACCCCAGTTCTTCCTCCGAGAGGCATGCTGTGGGATCTTGCCATGCCAGCTGAGGGGGCGGGCAGCGTGTCAGTCTGATGACAGCTGTTTTTGGTGATGTAACCTGACCGGACAAAGTGGGAGGGGCTCATCAATGATGTTGTTGTTGTTACAGCGGAGCAGCCTGACCACGATGTCCTGGTGCTGGTGGAGAAGAGACGGTAAGACCCAAGGAAGGAGGCCACTCTGCCCACAGGCCTGCACTGCTATCCCATACAATTGTGGCCTCAGCTCCATCCTCCTGTCTGCCAATGCCACCCCCTCCTCCCATGATCCTTAATTAATTTTGGTACTCCCTCAGTACTGACCCTCCGACAGTGTGGCACTCCCTCAGCACTGACCCTCCGACAGTGCGGCTCTCCCTCAGCACTGACCCTCCGACACTGCGGGCGGCGTTCCCTCAGCACTGACTCTCCGACAGTGCGGCGATCCCTCAGCACTTACCCTCCGACAGTGCGGCACTCCCTCAGCACTGACCATCCGGCAGTGCCAACTCCCTCAGCACTGACCCTCCGACAGTGCGGCACTCCCTCAGCACTTACCCTCCAACAGTGCAGCACTCCCTCAGCACTGTCCTTCCGGCAGTGCCCACTCCCTCAGCACTGACCCTCCAACAGTGCCCACTCCCTCAGCACTGCCCCTCCGAAATTGCCCACTCCCTCAGCACTGACCTTCCGGCAGTGTGGCGCTCCAGTGCGGCACTCCCTCAGCACTGACCCTCCGACAGTGCGGCACTCCCTCAGCACTGACCCTCTGACAGTGCGGCACACCCTCAGCACTGACCCTCCGACAGTGCGGTGTTCTGTGTGAGTGTGATTTTTGTGGTAGGTGGGATTTGAAGCTGGAACCTGGTTAGTGCCGAGAGATGTGATGTGGTGAGCGGAGACGATAATAAGGTGTTGACGCCGTTATGTCACAGTGCCTCCCCTCCTCTTTCCCCCCCCCGCAGGACCCTGTACATTCAGGCAGAGAGGAAGCTGGACTTTATCGGCTGGAACAGTTTGATCCAGCGAGCCGCGGCCAGTGCGGGCAACACTCTGTCTGAGCAGCAACTCACCGATGAGGACATCCCTGTCATTGTCGACCGATGCATTGCCTACGTCACCCAGTACGGTGAGTCACCTCTGCCCCCGCGCACCATGCTGGGTCAGCTCCGCCATCTTGGGTTGGTGGGTGGTGGGGATCATGTGACCTCTCAGTGTTTGTCCTCGTACGTGGTCCCAGCACCTGTTCCCAGGGAACGAGGAGATCTGGTGGTGCGATGGGGATTTTGGAAACAGTTGCACGTGAGAGGTAGTTGGCCTCTCGAGCCTGCTCCAGTGTTCATTTGTGAGATGGTTGAGCTTTCACTTCAACACCATCTTCTCCCATTGTCCCTCAATCTGTTTAACTGGAACACCACCCCAAGCAAGTTTCCCCCCCAAGCCGCTCATCATCTTGACTTGGAAATATATCCTTCAGTGTCGCTGGGTCAAAATCCTGCAGTTCCCTCCCAAAGGCAGCTCACCCCAACCTTCTCAAGGGGCAACTAGGGACGGGCAATAAATACTGGGCACCTACATCCACAAATGAATAAAGAATAATGTTGAGAAATGCCTCGCGGTATACTCGCTGGACTGTTAATCCAGAGACCCAGGGAATGCTCTGGGGACCCAGGTTCAAATCCTGGCACAGCAGATGGTAGAATTTGAATTCAATGAAAATAACGTGGAAGTAAGAGTCAGATATTTTAGGGATATTTACGCGACTCTTGGATTGGCACATGGGTGATAGTAAAATAAAGGGTATGTAGGTTCGTCTGATCCCAGAGTAGGACTCGGATTTCACCAGTTTCCTCATTTCCCCTCCCCCCAGCCTGTCTCAGTCAAATCCATCAAATTCAGCACCGCCTTCCTAACCTGCAATCGTCTTCCCGACCTCTCCACCCCCCACCCCAGCCTGACGTATCACCCTCACCTTGACCTCTTTCCACCTATCACATTTCCGACGCCCCTCCCCCAAGTCCCTCCTCCCTATCTTTTATCTTAGCCTGCTGGACCAACTTTCCTCATTCCTGAAGAAGGGCTAATGCCCGAAACGTCGATTCTCCTGTTCCCTAGATGCTGCCTGACCTGCTGCGCTTTTCCAGCAACACATTTCCATCTCTGATCTCCGGCATCTGCAGACCTCACTTTCTCCTCCCAGAGTAGGATCAAGGTTGGCACAACATCGAGGGCTGAAGGGCGAGTGAGGTTCTAATGATAACCATTGTTGGGAAAAGCCCACCCAGTTTACTTTAGAGAGGGAAACTGCCATCCTTACCCAGTCTGACCTACATGTGACTCCAGACCCACAGCAATGGGGTTGACTCTTCAACTGCCCTCTGGGTAATTCGGGATAGGCAATAAATGCAGGACCATCCAGTGACGCTATTGTCCAATGAGTGAAGAACTAGTTCACGTCTCACTGAGGCTGAACCTGGTTCCTCCAATTTCCTGATAACCTTTCACCCCCTTCCCAGATGATCAAGTCGCTTCCGAGCTCTGCTTGAAAAAAACATTCTAGGCCTTTGCTCCCAACATCCTTTCAGGAAGAGCTTTCCGAAGACTCACGACCCTCCGTGAGAACGGTTCTCCCTTCATTGCTGTCTTAGATCGGAGACCACCTCATTTTTAAACCCATCGAAGACAGAGATGAGGAGGACCGTCCTCTTTCAGGGGGGAGTGAATCTGTGGGTCTCCTTGCTACACAGGGCTGTAGGGGCTGGGTCATTACGCAGACTCAAGGCTGAGAGACCGAGGTTGTGAATCAGGAAGGGGCATTGATGGTCATGGGTGGGGAGGGGGAAGGCAGGAAGGTGGAGCTGAGGATTATCAGATCGGCCACAATCTCCTGGAATGGGGGAGCAGACTCGATGGGCTGAATGGCCTCCTTCTGCTCCCATGTCTTTAAAATCATGGGCCTACCTGGGGGGTTGACAGATGGAGGTAAGGGGGGCAATGCTGGAGGGTTAATTGAATATTTTGCATCTATGTTTACCAATGGGGCAGGCCATGTTAACAGGGGAGGAGGGGGAGTTAGTGGGTAAAGAAGTGGGATTGGATAATATAGAATCTAGGAGCAGGAGTAGGCCATTCAGCCCTTCAGACCTGCTCCACCATCCCATATGATCATGGCTGATTATCCGACTCCGTCCCCTCTTCCCGTTTTCTCTCCCATTCCTTTTGATCCCTTTATCCCCAAGAACTCTATCTAACCCCATCTTGAAAACATTCAATGTTTTGGCCTCAAACGTTGTCTGTGATAGAGAACTCCCCAGGCTTCGCACTCACTGGGCGAAGACATTCCTCCCCATCTCGGTCTTACCCTGTATCCTCATCCTGTCCCAGTCACCAGGAATATCCTTCCTGTGTTTGCCCTGCCTGCTGTGGCTGGGACGTTCCAGGTATTTGGTGTGATGGTGGCTGAGGCCCTGTCGTCGTAATCCCTGATTTGCTGTCCCGCAGGTTTGACCTCCGAGGGGATTTACAGGAAGAGTGGACAGAAGTCGAAGACCACCAGCCTGCTGGAGATGTTCTTGAAGGACGCTCGCAGCGTGCGGCTGAGGGAAGGGGAGCATCAGGTCGATGATGTCTCCAACACTCTGAAACGGTTATTCAGGGAGAGTATCGGAGAGAGCGTTTTCACCGACCAGATCTACCAGGACTGGCTGCACGCTTCGAGTATGTGAGGAATCTAGCTGCCCTTTCTGAAGCGTACACGGTCGCTCTCTCCTGAAGCTGCCAAGCTTTAAACTGCTCCGGAAGGACAGTCATTGGACCCGAGATATTAAACGCTGTTTTTCTCTCTCTCCTGCTAGCAGACCTGCTGAGTTTCTCCAGCACTTGGTGTTTCAGTCCAAAACTCAGGGTTGGGGGGGTGGGGGGGGGCGGGGTTTGGCCAAGTTGCTGCGACAAAGAGAGGCTGTGATAGGATGTAACGCAGAGAGACACTGATCTAAAACCATCAGCTAACTGAGCTAAGGAAAGGTTCTTGGACAGCAGTGAGTAATGAAGATGCTGAATTGAATTGGCCTTATTGTCCCCATGTATTCACGTGAGAATAATTGAATCCCTATACTGTGAAAACAGGCCATTCGGCCCATTGATTCCATACCCACTAGCCCCCACCCAAAGGTCCAGCGCACCCTATCCCTGGAACCCTGCCTTTCCCATGGCCAATCCACTGAGCTCCACATCCCTGGCACTCTGGGCTAATTTCCCATGGCCAATCCACCCTAACCTGCACATCTTTGGACTGTGAGAGGAAATTGGAGCATTTGGGGGAAACCTACCCAGACACGGGGAGAATGTGCAAACTCCACACAGACAGTAGCCCGAGACTGGAATTGAACCCAGGTCCCTGGTGCTGTGAGGTAGCCGTGCTAGCCACCGTGCCACCCCAGATGAGTACAGTGAAAAGTTTACAAGTCACCACTTACACCAGCATCTTGGGTACGTGGGTATTGCTTCTTCAGTTTGTAACAATGTCACTGACACACTGCGCGTTCTTGGGTACAGGGTACCTTGGTACAATCCTTACGTACAGGATTGAGAAATGGATGCAGGTCCATTTGTGATGTTGAATTGAGGGATTGGTTGAGGTTTGGGCTTGGCCAGTGGGGATTGACATCCAGCAGCAGGAGGTAGGGGGGAGGGGGTGGAGTGGTCTGGTGAAAATGGGAGCCTCACACCCAGCCCCCATTGCATGCCAGGCCATTGAGCCCTCTTCGCAAATGGGACTAACCCCCCCCCCCCCCCCACCTCCTAAAGGCCGCGTCAGTGCGAGGAACTCCAGTGTCATGGCCGCCCAGACGACTCATGAGTAATCCCGCTCCTTCTCGAAGGAAGGGCGGGTAGGGTACCAACGCAGCAATGAAACTGTCGCAGTCGTTCTGTAAACCCTTGGTTTTCCTGTATTTCTCAGTGATTCCTGAAGAGAAACAGAAGATCCTGCAATATCAGAAGCTGTTCATGTGTCTACCCAAAGTCAACCGGGCCACGCTGAAAGCCTTGATCAACCACCTGTACTGGTAAGACCATGGTTCCCACTCACTCAACCCTGCACCAGCACCTCCTGCACCCCAAAGGGGTCACCCGCATCTGGGCTGAGAGTCCTGACATCCATTAGGGTGGTGAGACCCCAGAACCCCGGGGAAAACCTTGATTGGTTGGCTCTCTGATCGATTATTATAATCACACAATGACGCAAGATGCAGACATTTCAAGTGCTTGCAGTTTCAGCCACTAATGCTTTAAGCAGTCTGGACGACTGACACTTTTCTTGGTGGATTTGTGAAAGGAATTTTGTTTTAAGAATACGGAGAGTTATGGATTTTATTTTAAAGCTTATTTTTAATTTTTTTTAAACACGTTCTTTTGTCACTTGACCCATGTTCTAATCTGACCACAGCAGATGGTGGAATTTAGATTTGATAAAAATCCAGAATTAAGGCTCTACTGATGACGTGTAACCACTGTCAATTGTTGTTAAGAACCCATCTAATGCCCTCTGAGGAAGGAATTCTACCATCTTTACCCAGTCTGACCTCCATGTGACTCCAGACCCACAGTAAATGTGGGTGACACTTAACTGCCCCCTGAAGTAGCAGGGTGAGGCACTCAGTTCGAGGGCAGTTAGGGCTGGGGTGATGGATGCTGGCCTTACTCCATATCCCATGGAGGAATACAGAGAAAAGGGCTTTCCTTTCTCTCTTTGAGAGTGTGTCAGGGGCCAGTTTACACCCACCCAGCCTCAACGCATCACCCCATTTAAAAGGTGGCATCGCTGGCAGTGAGGCACTCCCGTGCTGGACCATTCCCCCTCCCTTGTGATTCCAGGCTGTCAGTGCCACCCCTTGAGCTCTGGGCAGTTGGTTGTGCCTCAGGTTCTCATCCTTTGCCAGCTGCAGAGTCGTCACGATTCTACATAGAACAGTACAGGCCCTTCGGCCCTCGATGTTAACGTAGAACATTCCAGCACAGTACAGGCCCTTCGGCCCTCAATGTTAACATAGAACATTCCAGCACAGTACAGGCCCTTCGGCCCTCGATGTTGCACCGACCTGTGGAAACAATCTGAAGCCCATCTAACCTGCGCTATTCGATTTTCATCCATATGTTTGTTCAATAACCATTTAAATGCCCTTAAAGTTGGTGAGTCTACTACAGTTGGAGGCAGGGCATTCCACGCCCTTACTACTCTGAGAAAACAACCCACCTCTCTCCTGTATCTATCACCCCTCAATTTAAAGCTATGACCCCTCGAGCTGGCCATCACCATCCAAGGAAAAAGGCTCTCCCTGTCCATCCTATCTAACCCTCTGATTATCTTGTATGTCTGTGTTAAGGCGCCTCTTAACCTCCTTCTCTCTAACGAATTCTTGAAGAGACCTGCAGAGCTGTGCAGTGGGGAAGGAGTGTCCATGGTGGTTGGAGTGTTGACGTGTGGCGGTTAATGATTTGTTTGTTTTTTGGGCCTCCCCCAGTGTCCAGAGGCTGTCAGACAAGAACCAAATGACAGTGCACAACCTGGCCATTGTGTTTGGGCCAACACTGTTCCAGATGGATGGACAGGACAACAAGGCTGGCCGTGTGGTGGAGGATCTCATTAATCACTTCATTGACCTCTTCAACGTAAGTTGCCCCCGGGGGAAAACCGAAGGGGTCAGTTAGCTCTGTTGGCTGGATAGTGATGCAGTGTGGCGCTGACAGCGTAAGTTCAGTAGCTGCACCAGACCCTCCTCCTTAACCTTTCCCATTGCCTGATGCATGGTGACCGTCACCAGTTAAACCACCGTCGGTCTCGTGTCTCGTGATTTATTGCCTTGTGCACCGTGAAACATCTTGTGGACAAGCAGATCATAGCAAACAAGGATGTACAGATCAAAAAGATTTAGACAGAGGTATACAATTATATTGCACAGGGTGTGTCTTTGGTGAGAGCAACGTTAGCAAGATCAGCATTACTTGAAGCTAAAGAGTCGATTCATCAGTCGAATAATCGGGAAGAAGCTGTTCCTGAACCTGCTGGTGTTCTGCCAGACCGAAGAGGTTGTCGGAGATTATCAGAGTGTGATAAGTCTTTGATGATGTTGGCAGCCTTTCCAAGGCAATGAGAGGTGTAGACTGAGTCCACGTATGGAAAGTTGGCTCCCATGATGGTCTGGGCTACGCACTTCACCTTCTGTAGTTTCTTACAGTCTGTGGCACAGCAGTTGCCGTACCAGGCCGTTATGCACCCAGACAGTATGCTCTCAATGGTGCATCTGTAGATGTTGGTGAGGGTCCATACAGACATGCTGAATTTCCTGTGCCGCCTGAGGGAGAAGAGGTGTTGTTGTGCTTTCTTGACCATCTCCCTCTGTCTCATGAGGGAGCAGCCCCACCGCCCCTTAGGACTGTGGCAAGTTAACTTTTATACCTCAGATAAAACCCTTCCTCCGATACTGTCTGCTGTCACCACCTCTTCACATCCCCATTACACACCTCACTCCCCCCAGTCCCTGACCCCTCATCTGCCTATGTTTAGGACACGGGGCAAAACATTAAGTTCTTCATTGCCAAGGGGGTCAAGGGTTACGAGGTAAAAGCAGGAAAATGGGGTTGAAAAACCTATCAGCCATGATTGAATGGCGGAGCAGACTGGATGGGCTGAATGGCCTAATTTCTGCTCCTATATCTTATGGGGTATTGTCTTATTTATGAAGGACAATCATAGACTGAGAATTAGGGCCAGACTGTTCAGGAGAGATGTTAGAAAGCAATTCTACACACGAAGGGTGGGAGAGGTTTGGAACTCTGTCCCACAAACCATAGAGAATGCTGGATCAGTTGATAATTTTAAATCTGAGACAGATACATTTTTTTTGTTAAGCAAAGATATTAAGGGACATGGGCCAAAGGCAGGGATGTGGAGTTAGGCCACAGGTCAGCCATGATCCCATTGAATGGTGGTACAGGCTCAAGGGGCTGAATGGCCTCCTGCTGCTCCTACGTTCCTATTACACACTCGCCAATAACAGGAAATGAGTGGCCATTCAGCCCAAAGATAATGGCCCACATGAGTTGTCTTAGTGTGAAATGAGGGTGTAGTGTGGGATAATGATGACTCTTAACCCAATATAAAGGGTGACTGTGGACTGTCCGATGGGGAGAGGGTGAGCAGGTTGGGCCTAAACTCGTTGGAGTTTAGGAGATTGAGAGGTGACCTCATAGAAACACACCCGACTCTTCGGGGACTTGACAGGGGGAGATGTGGAGAGGTTGCTTCCCCCTGTGGGGACCCAGAATAAAGAGTTTCCCATTTAAGACAGGGATGAGGAGGAATTTCCTCTCTCCGCGGGGAGTGAATCTGGGGAATCCTTTACCACGGAGGGCTGTCGAGGCTGGGTCACTGAGGATATTCAAGGCTCAGAGAGAGAGAGATTGTTAATCGGGAAGGGAATCGAGGGAATAGGCAGGAAAATGGTGTTCGCCATGATCTCAGCGAATGGGGGAACAGACTCAATGGGCTGAATGGCCTCATGTTATTGGGGTGAGCAGGAATACACAAAACAAATTTTTGAAAAGTCACAAAAGTAATGAGGAAACCTCCCTACGGAGTCTGTTGGGTTTAGGGATACACTGCGCTGGATGCCTGGTGGATTTGGGAATACTCCGTTCTGGGAGTCTGATGGGTTTGGGAATACAGTGTGGTGGGAGTCTCTCGGAGATATTTAACATCCAGCTTCGAAGAGATGGAGTGTGGGTCTCAGAGTAATAATTTAAACTTGAATATGGGCAGCTACATGATCTGAAGTAAGTTGGGATTCTAAGCTAGAGAGAGTGTGAGTGAGTGAGCAGTCCGCATTGAAGGGGATCTCTGCACATACTTGGGTAAGTGTACTCTTACTGTGAAGAAACATTGTGAAGAGAAGACCTGCCATTGGTGATTTAACCAACAGACATTAAATAAAACTTCCAACTTCAGGAAGGATGTAAATACATTGGGAAGCAGCTCCGAGCAGGTTTACGGGATTGCTACCATGGTGAGTGGGTTGTTTTCTGAGGAATGGTGATACAGACTGGATTTGTTGCCCCTGGCGTAAGGGGCTGACTGGATTGAGACGTGTAAGGTCCTGAGTGGAAGCAGGTTCCCTCAAGGAATCTCCGAGAGCATTAGGCGGTGATTAGTAAAGGAACAGGGAGCAGGTGCTCACTCAGAGAGCTACCACAGACACAATGGCCTGAATGACCTCCTGCATTGTAATGATGCAGAACCTTAGAATCCCTACAGTGTGGAAACAGGCCCTTTGGCCCAACAAGTCCATACTGACCCGCTGAAGCGCTACCCACCCAGACCCATTCCTCTACATTTACCCCTTCACCTAACACTACGGGCAATTTAGCCTGGCCAATTCACCTAACCTGAACATTTTTGGACTGTGGGAGGAAACCCACGCAGACACGGGGAGAATGTGCAAACTCCACCCAGACAGTTGCCCTGGAATCGAACCCGGGTCTCTGGTGCTAACCACTGAGCCACCGTGCCACTTTACACCTGTGACCTCTCTCTGTTTTGACTCCACAGGTGGATGAACAGCAGATTAAGAAGCAACTTGATGAAATTGTCAGCATCATTAAACTGAGGGATGCGTGCCTGGTCCAATCCAGCCAGGTAGGCCGGGTTATTCCTTATAGCCCTGGTTACCAACAAGAGCTACAAACCTGAGATCCCCACCATCCCCTCCCAAAATCTCCAGCGTTCCCTGTGTGTCATTCCAGAGTTACTGATGGTCAGTCTCGGAGCCTTGTGGAAGACAATGCACTCTGAGACGCGCTGCGGCCCTGCGCTCAGCAATACTGACCAGTTCCGTTTGCAACACAAGCCCCAAACAGACCTCAATACCACGGCCCCAAAGCTCCCCACACAAACCAGAAACCGGTGTACCGCACGCCAAAACTGCCGCTGTTGGAAATCAGAAACAAATAGAGAAATTGTTAGAAAAACTCAGCAGGGTCTGGCAGCTTCCATGGAGAGAGAAAGCAGGATTAACGTTTCGGGTCCAGTGACCCTCCTTCCGAACTACAAACTGCAAATCAGTTTGTTAGATGTTAAAAAGACTGCTTGGATCTAAAGGCCTCGAAAAGCCCTAAAAAGGACTTGTACCTTGTACGGTTCTGTTTAGTCTGACAGCTGGTATGTGACAGACCTTTAATACTGTCCTCATTATATCCTGGCAACTGACCTCATGGGGGGGTTATGGATCAGATCAGCCCAGCCCCCCCCCTCAGAATATTTTGGGAAGGTAAAGTAGACTCTAACCTTGTTTTAAAGGGTGATGTGATGTGGTGTGTTCCAGAAAGGGTGCGACTTGATGTTAAACGAAACACGACGGTTAAAATACAAACAAAAGGAGGAATTTAGAATAGCTTAACTCCATCGGAAAACTTAACCGAGTACTGGATCCGGTACCTATTACTACCCGAGTACTGACTCCAGTACCTATTACTAACCGAGTACTGGCTCCAGTACCTATTACTAAGTAATTTGCTGTGATACAGTAACATCCCATAAACACACCCCTTTGACAAAAAGGCAGTTTCAGAAAGCGATTCTCCAATCCAGGAGGAAAACAAACATCATGAGCAGATTCTGGGAGAGTCGCAGCGAGGAGACCCTCTGTTGAGACACAAAGACCTCAAATCTAAACCTACAAATTTAAAGAAAGTCAGAAACGCTGGTGTGGGGAGAGCTGGCCGGACCCAGGCTGCTTCTGCTGTTCCAACTTCTCAAAAGTAACCCCAAGGCCTCCCAAATTGTTGACCTTCTCCGAGACAGCTCGGAGCCCCTGGCCTTTCAACCTACTTTCCAAAACAAACCCAGCACAGAGTAACCTCACAGAGTGACAGCATCATCATCGGGTAAAGGTCTTAGTCTCTGTCTTACTGGGGTCACTTGCAGTATGACAGTCTGAGGGAAGGCTGCCTCAGTATACCTCAGGATTGGCCCGGACACCCAAATACCTGCTTCGGCAAAAATATACTCAGATACAGGAACAGGACCAAACATCTATTGAATCCTGCAGTTGCTACTTTACCTATCTCCTGTTGTTATGTTACGGGAGCAAATCCAAGTCCCAACTCATTGGGTATGAATACTCTATCAAAGACTGATCACAAAGGCAAGACTGACCAGGAATTACCATGCTGAGGTAAAGATGCTGTGTCCCAGGGGATCACAGGGGATACTCTCTCATTACAGCGAGAGAGAGAGAGATTGGTGGAGGTTTAACGTGAGGGTGACAGTGCCTCAAGTGAGGGGAGAGATTGAGAAGGAGAGTCCTTCCTGGTAACCTCAGCTGATGCAGGAATCGAACCCACGCTGTTGGCATTGCTTTAGCTCAGTTGGCTGGTCAGCTGGTTTATGAGGCAGTGTGATGCTAACAGTGTGGGTTCAATTCCCCGC
>NW_025215373.1:142422-144133 GCF_004010195.1 Chiloscyllium plagiosum
CTCGCGCTCTCTCTCTCTCTCTCTCTCTCTCTCTCTCTCTCTCTCTCTCTCTCTCTCTCTCTCTCTCTCTCTCTCTCTCTGTGTGATAACAGAGCAGCCCATGGTCTAGTAAAAATGGGATCCGTTTAGAAAGAAACAACTCTCAGATTAAAGATATCGCATTGGGTCAGAGATTCCTATTGCACAGAGACAGGCCCTTCCAGCCCAAACCCCATTTCCCTGCACTTGACTCATCTCTTTCTACCCAGGTGATTGTCCAAATTCCCTTTAAATGTTGTTAATGTACCCACCTCAACCACTTCTGGCAGCTCATCCCATGTGCAACCCACCCTCTGAGTAAAAAAAAGTTGCCCCTCAGGTTCCCTTTTATTCTTTCCCCTCTAACCTTTGCCTGATGCTCTCTAGTCCTTGATTCCCCAACCCTGGGGAAAAGCCTGAGTGCGCTCACCCTATCCGTGCCTCTTATGATCTTATACACCTCTATAAGATCCCCCCTCAGTCTCCTACGCTCTAAAGACCAAAGTCCAACCTCTCCCTATAACTCAGACTGTTGAGCCCTGGCAATATCATTGTAAATTTCTTGTGCAGTCTTTCCAGTTTAAAAACATCCTTCCTGTAACAAGGTGACCAAAATTGAACAATACTCCCAAGTGCGACCTCACCAACGTCCTGTACAACCACAACATAACTTCCCAATTTCTGTACTCGATTCCCTGAACACTATGGGGCAGTTTAGCATGGCCAGTCCACCATAACCTGCACACCTTTGGACTGTGGGAGGAAACCCGTGCAAACACGGGGGAGAATGTGCAAACTCCACACAGACAGTCGCCCGAGGGTGGAATCGAACCCAGGCCCCCGGCGCTGTGAGGCTGCAGTGCTAACCACTGAGTCACCATGAATTTGTAACATAAGCAATGTTGGAACTGGCTTGAGGGGCTGAATGGCCTACTCCTGCTTGTTTTTTTTTTAATTTGATGAGGGAATGTGGGTGTCACTAGCTGGGCCAGCGTTTATTGTCTGTCCCTAATTGCCCAGGGGGCAGTTAGCTGTCAATCACATTGCCGTGGGTCTGGAGTCACATGTAGGCCAGACCAGGTAAGGATGGCAGATTTCCTTCCCTAAAGCACATTAGTGACCCAGATGGGCTTTTCCAACATTTGCCAATGTTGACACGGTCATCGATAAGACACCTTTTAAATTCCAGATTTTTAAAAATTATTGTATTTAGATTTCACTGTCTGCTCCGGTGAGATTTGAACTCGTGTCCCCAGGACATTAGCCTGGGGTTCTGGATGACAATGCCCAGAGACGTTGGACACTTATGTCAGCATCTCCATCTGGGGCCATGAGGGATGCTCAGGGAACCCTGTCCTAGTCTGTGTTGCTGACTCACAGACAAATGGGCATGTAATTGGACAAAGACCTGTTCCTGTTGGGTCAGAATGAGAGGGTAGGGTTGGACTCTGAAAGGTTGTGGAGCATGTTAACATCTGGCTGTGCTCTCTCCTCTGTAGAACGCGGGAGACTTCATCTGCACGGTGTATTTGGAGGAGAAGAAACCAGAGTGTGAGCTGAGCTTGAAGGTAGGTAGGGAAGAAACAATTCCCTTTGTTGGTCTGCTGTGTGTGTGTGTGTCTGTGTGTGTGTGTGTATGTGTCTGTGTGTGTGTATGTGTCTGTGTGTGTGTGCGCGTGTCTGTGTGTGTGTG
>NW_025215373.1:146610-150228 GCF_004010195.1 Chiloscyllium plagiosum
GTGGTGGAGGCTGGTACAATTGCAACATTTAAGAGGCATTTGGATGGGTATATGAATAGGAAGAGTTTGGAGGGACATGGGCCGGGTGCTGGCAGGTGGGACTAGATTGGGTTGGGATATCTGGTCGGCATGGACAGGTTGGACCGAAGGGTCTGTTTCTGTGCTGTACATCTCTGTGACTCTATCCAATGAATCTTGGATGATTCAAGCTCTCTGTGTTTTAAAAAGTCTTGGGAACACTTTCTGTTTTAAAAATGCCCTTCCCATTAGTCTGTCCTCTCCCATGCTGTCTCCCCAGCTCCTGAATGTGGATAATCTGAGGAGCCGGTCTGTCAGGGCTGGTCAGGTATATGCTGTATCGCTGAACACTATGGGGCAATTTCCCTTGGCCACTTCACCTGACCTGCACATCTTTGGACTGTGGGAGGAAACCCACGCAGACACGGGGAAAATGTGCAAACTCCACACAGACAGACGCCCGAGGCTGGAATCGAACCTGGGTCCCTGGTGCTGTGAGGCAGCAGTGCTAACCACTGAGCCACCGTGCCACCACATGTGGGCTGTGCAGTTTAGAGGAAGTGGGTAACACTTAATCACCTTAATAAAAAACGAAAGAACTGAGAATGCTTTAAATCAGAAACAAAAATGGAAATTGCTGGAAAAGCTCAGTAGGTCCGGCAGCATCTGAGGAGAGAAATCAGAGTTACGTTGCAGGTGGAGGGACCCTTGCACCCTGCGTAGATAGTACCAGAGCTGCTCATTCGTGAATGCAGGGGCATCACTGACAAATGTTTCCCATCCCTACCTGCCCCTGAACTGAGTGCCTCACTCTGTCATTTCAGAGTTAACCACATTGCTGTGGGTCTGGAGTCACGTGGAGGCCAGGCAGGGTAAGGTTGGCAGATTTCCTATTGAACCTTCAGGGTTCCTAGTCCAGTAACATGACCACCCAGTCACTGCAATACCAGGACAGCATTATTCAGTACCAGTGCAGCCCACCTGAGGGCAGTGGTGTACCACTATTGAGGACAGATTGAGTGTGTGCAGGCTGAGACAGAGAAGGAGAACACCAAGGGAGCTGGGGATATGGAACAGAGTTCAGGGTTCGGGCAGCCAGTGAGCACGATGTGTCTGTGTAACAGGAGTTCATTGAGAAACATGAGCAGTTGTGCAGCTGTGTGCAGTCAGAGCTCAGGAAGAGGTTCCGGGAGTGAGCAGTCACTGGTGCAGCCCTGACTCTAGGGCTTGTGTTAGAGACTGGGATTGCAGGAACACTCAGAGCTCAGGGGATTCAGAGAGGCTGAGGGGCTTCTGAGCATGTGGGTCAGGCTGGAATCGATAACAGAGATCGTGAGGGACTGACTGCACGCAGATATTTAAGAATAAAGATGTGGATTTAACAATAGACAATGGGAATCCAACAGCAGGAAAACACAGGACAGACACTGCTGAGGGAGTGCTGCACTGCCGGAGGGTCAGCGCTGAGGGAATGCTGCACTGCCGGAGGGTCAGTGCTGAAGGGGCGCCGCACTGTTGGAGGGTCAGTGCTGAGGGAGGGCTGCACTGTCGGAGGGTCAGTGCTGAGGGAGGGCTGCACTGTGGGAGGGTCAGTGTGAGGGAGTGTCGCACTGTCGGAGGGTCAGTGCTGAGGGAGGGCTGCACTGTGGGAGGGTCAGTGCTGAGGGCGCGCCGCACTGTCGGAGGGTCAGTGCTGAGGGAGTGCCGCACTGTCGGAGGGTCAGTGCTGAGGGGGATGGAGTATGATGTGAAACTGGTCACTGAGTCTGGAAGAGTGAGAAACTGAGAACGGCTTTGAATTTCCGAGGAACAGACAGATTTCAGTATTGAGAGACAGTAATTGTGAATAGCGGGGTGTCATCTATTAATAGGTTGCTGCCCTTTCTTCCAGGAGGGAATAGGAGTGTTGTTTTTATTCTGTGATGGGATGAGGGTGTTTGTGGCCAGGCTTGTATTTATCGCCCCTCTCCGAGTGCAGCGATGAGTCAGGCCCATTGATGTTGCTCTGCATTCTGTGAGGATTGCTGCTTCCGATGGGTTTTTATAACAATCGGCAACAGACTCTTAATTCCAGTTTTTTTTATTGAATTAAAATTCCACCGTCCGCTGTGGTAGGATTCGGACCTGGGTCCCCGGAACATGAACCGGATCTCTGGATTAATCGCCTCCCAAAAGTTGCCTTTCCCATACGCTTCAGTCAGAGAGGCCTTTGTGAGCGGGTTTGGACTCCTTGTTTCCGGGAGGATTTTAAATATATTGGAGCTGTTTTCCAATTGATATCTGGAGGGAGTGGGATTTCTTTGCCCAGTGTTTCAGGTGGGGTTCAGAGAGGGAGGGGGGGGGCCAGATTGGAGTGTGTCTGACCCAGAACAGTCTGGATGTGGAGGATGTGGGAGGGATGTTTCCTCTTGTGGGTCAGCCCAGGACCAGGGGGCGCTGTTTTACAGTTAGGGGGTCGCCCTCCCAGGTCAGAGATGAGGGGTATTGTCGATTTCCAGAGGGCTTGGGTGCCTTTGGAAGTGAAGGGGCGATGTGGAGAGACGCCTGTCAGTCAGGGAGTCGAGGATTTTCGGGGGAATGGTGCCGTCTGGAAGAGGCGGGTGTTGGAATCTCGGGCTGGGAGGTCAGTGCCCGGGAATTGCCCCCCACAAAGCCGGGGGTGAATGGTGGGGGTGGGGGGTTGTCACCTGTCTCCTCATGTGGTTGGCCACAGGACAGGACAAATGTTTCTCATTCGGCCATGGGAACGTGGCACTGACAAACAATCCAGCCCCGTCATTGGCTGCTCTGTCGTTCACTGAGGTCACGTGTCACTGAGTCATAGAGATGTACAGCACGGAAACAGACCCTTCGGTCCAACCCATCCATACTGACCAGATATCCCAACTCAATCTAGTCCCACCTGCCAGCACCGCCCCATATCCCTCCAAACCAAGTATCCGACCATTAGCCCAGTACCCCATCTTTTTATTACTCTTACCAAAGTGAATCACCTCACACTTAGCTACATTGAACTCCATTTGCCACCTTTCTGCCCAGTTCTGCAGCTTATCTATATCCCGCTGTAACCTGCCACATCCTTCCTCACTGTCGTGCCTCACAAACCTTATTGAATTCTTTGAGAAGGTGACTAAGGAGGTGGACGAGGGGAAAGCGGTAGATGTGGTGTATATGGATTTTAGTAAGGCGTTTGATAAGGTTCCCCATGGTAGACTACTGCAAAAAATACGGAGGTATGGCATTGAGGGTGAGTTGGAGGTTTGGATTAGGAGTTGGCTGGCTGGAAGAAGACAGAGGGTAGTAGTTGATGGCAAAGGTTCATCTTGGAGTGCCATCACTAGCGGTGTTCCGCAAGGATCTGTTTGGGGAACATTGCTGTTTGTCATTTTTATAAATGACCTGGAAGAGGGGTTAGAAGGTTGGGTGAGCAAGTTTGCGGATGACACGAAAGTCGGAGGAGTTGTTGACAATGAGGAAGCATGTGGCAGGTTACAGCAGGATATAGAGAAGCTGCAGAGCTGGGCAGAAAGGTGGCAAATGGAATGCAATGTAGCTAAGTGTGAGGTGATTCACTTTGGGAAGAAAAACAAAAAGATGGGG
>NW_025215373.1:150728-154234 GCF_004010195.1 Chiloscyllium plagiosum
TGAGAGTGAGCGCGGTGAGTGTGAGCGCGGTGACAGTGAGCGCGGTGAGTGAGCGCGGTGAGAGTGAGTGAGGAGCCTGGAGCCCCCGAGCTGGGAGAGTCTGGGTCTCCGGTGAGCACATCGTCTCCCTGCTGCAGCTTTCCAGTCGGGTTCCCGGGGAAGTGCTGATGTGCAGAAACATCCTGACATCTGGTGAGGTGCCCGGTGCGCTCTATGGAAATGGTTGTATTTGCCTGGAGATGTTGGTGCCCAGGGTCTAACAGGGAGGCCATCTGGGTCAGGGGGTGAGACAAATTGGCCAAGTGCCCAGGCTGGCTTTCATGTTGATTTGTGTCCAATTCAGCCTTTTCTGGCAAGTTTGGAAGCTGAATATTAAAGCAACAATTTTGGTTATTAACCAATGAAGCATTTCGCAGACAATAGAGTCATACAGCACGGAAACAGACCATTCAGCCCAACCTGTCCATGCTGACCATAATTCCCAAACTAAACTAGTCCCATCTGCCTGTTCCTGGCTCATGTCCCTCCAAATCCTTTCCTATTCATGTCCTTATCCAAATGTCTTTTACACATTTGTAATCGTACTTCCTCCGGAAGCTCATTCCACACACAAACCACCCTGCGTGTAAACAATTTGCCCCTCATGTCTTTTTAAAATCTCTCTTCTCTCGCCTTAAAAATGAGTCCCCAGTCCTGAAATCCCCCATTCTAGGGAAAGGACAACCTCTCTATCTAACCCCCTCATGATTTTATAAACCTCCATCAGGTCAACTCTTGACCTGCTACGCTCCGGTGATAAAGGTCCCAATGTGTCCAGCCCTTCTTTCTCAATCCAACCTTCCACACCCGGCACCATCCTGGGAAATCCATTCCAAACCCTCTCCAGCTTCATAATTTCCTTCCGATAACTGGGTGACCAGAACTGGACAGAGTATTCCAGAAGAGACCTCACCAATGTCCTGTACAACCTCAACTCTTACACTCAAAGGCAATGAAGGCAAGTGAGCTAATCACCTTCTTAACCACTCTGTCTACATATAAAGCAACTTGAAAGAATATTATGTCCCTGAAACTGTTGGTCTCTCTGTCCTACAACACTTCCCAAGGCCCTGCAACGAACTGTGTACATTCTGCCCATCTTTGTTTTACCAAAATGCATAGTCCCCTTTAATTGGCAGCGTGATGGTGCCAAGCAAGAACCTCAACGTCCCAATTGTCAAAATAACACAGAATGAGGCAAAGTCTTTCTTGAACAGAGATGGGTCTCCATGCCCACTTGTGCCAATATCACTCAACCCCCTTGAAGATCCTGCTGAGAGTGTCAGGCGTGGTGAACAAGTCATAGCGGACCCTTCACGCTGACCTGGTTTCTCTCTCTGCACAGATACTGCCCGACCTGCTGAGTTTCTCCAGCACACTTATATCTCACACTTCCCGGCTGCCTCTCCTGCCTTCCCCCTGCCCCAGGCCAAACATGGGGCTCCAGAGCCAGAGTGAACATGGTCGGCTATTACACGGCCCTCTGGGCAATTGGGGTGGGCAGTCAACCTCACAAACTTTCAGCTGGATCCCATTGACAAAGTTACCTCACCTCTTCAGGGCAGTCACTTGCTACCAGGGTAACTAGCTCCAGTTCCAGGTAAGCCAGTCCGTTTCCTTGTTGACATTCCCATCACCCTCAGCGGTCAGCTCTGCACACTGCGTTTTATTCCCTTGCCCCTGACAATCCAGGAAGAAAGCCTTCCAAAACAATCCCTCCTTCAGCCCCCACCCTGTCCCGTCTTTCACAATTATTCTCAGGAACTTTCAACTGATGAGTTGTAACGAGAAGTATATATTAACTTGATACCCACCCCCACCTCGAAAATCCCAAGACGTTCAGAAGCGAGGTCAAATTTCCACTATTTTTGTATTTTCAGTCACATTCTTTACCTTGTGGCTTTTTTTTTTGCTCAGCATTGGTCCCCATAGCAACACCAGCTGGTAGTTATGGTAACCGCCTGCATTGGTCAAATCGAGGAGTTCACAACTTCATCACGCATTGAAGGGACCACATCACGAGAAGATCACCGTAGCAACACTCCCAGGTAGTTATTTCTGTTTTTCCCCTCCTTCACCAACTGCCCTCACCCACTAAACCTCACAATCGTTAACCAGACTCCCAGCGTTAGACCAAGTAACAGGAGTAGGCCATTCAGCCCATCGAGTCTGCATCCCCCATTCAATGAGATCATGGCTGATAATCCTCAACTCCCCTTTCCTGCCTTTTCCCCATGACCCTCGATTCCCTTCCTGATTAACAATCTCTCTCTCTCTGAGTCTTGAACATCCTCAGTGACCCAGCCTCGACAGCCCTCCGTGGTAAAGGATTCCACAGATTCACTCCCCTCGGAGAGAGGAAATTCCTCCTCATCTCGGTCGTCAACTACCTCATTCTGAGTCGATGTCCTCTGGGTCCCAGAAAAGGGGAAATGACCTTTCGGCGTTCCCGCCCCTGTCAAGTCCCTTAAGAATCTCGTCTGTTTCAATTCGGTGGCCTCTGATTTTTCTAAACTCCGACGAGTACAGGCCCAACCTCACCACCCTCTCCTCATCAGACAGTCCCCTCAGACCTGGGATCGGTCGAGTGAAACTTCTCTGGACAGGCTCCCCTTAGATAATGGGCCCAAAACTGTTCACAGTATTCCAGCTGGCGTCTGAGTAGTGCCCTGTGTCATTATAACAAGACCGTACACTCTCTATTGTTAACTCCATTCCCTTTGAAGTTTAAGCCAATGTCCCATCTACCTTCCCCGCTGATCTAGCTCACTAGTGTCCTGTGATTTATGGGAAGCCCCCCCCCTTGTAGCTGCAGCATTTCCCCATTTAAACTATATTTTTCTCTATTCTCCCTGCCAAGTGCACATTTACCACAATGTGGAGGTGTCGGTGTTAGAATGGGGTGGACAAAGGCAGAGCCAAGATGAGAGTGTGGCGCTGGAAAAGCCCAGCAGGTCAGGCAGCATCCGAGGAGCAGGAGAATCGACGTTTCGGGCAAAAGCCCTTCATCAGGAAGTCACGCACCTCCAGGTTCCAGTCCGACAGGTTTGGGGGATATGACAAGCTTTCGGGGCGCTATCCCCTTGGTCAGGTGAGGCAGAGGGAAGGGCACAGTCACAGAACGTGCGCACTATCCTCCACTTTACCTGACCAAGGGGATAGCGCCCTGATAGCTTGTCATTTCCCCCAAACCTGTCGGACTGGAACCTGGAGGTGTGTGACCCTCTCACATTTACCCACACAATATCCCACCTGCCAAAGGTTTACTCACTTACCCACCCACCCTGTCATTATCCCTGTCCCCTCACCCCCTGCCACCCTCCCCAATGGGTCTGTCCCCTCTAACCCCCAGGGATCTGTCCCCTTACCAACTCCCCCCATGGCTCTGTTCCCACTCACCCCCAATGGGTCTCCCCCTCACACCTGCATCCCCCCCACAGGTCTGTTCCCCCTCACGCACCAGGGAT
>NW_025215373.1:154447-162149 GCF_004010195.1 Chiloscyllium plagiosum
TGTACCCTCACCCCCTGCCCCCTCCTCACGGGTCTCCCACCTCACTCCCTCTCTGGGTCTGTCCCCCTTCCCCACGGGTCTTTACCCCTCACCTCCTGCCCTCCCGGGTCTGTCACCCTCACCTGCTGCCCAGTTAGTTGTCACCATTGGGATGTTCACTGTGATTGTGCCACGTCTTCCCTCGCGCTTGTACCCGATGGTGATCCCAGCACCGATCCCTGTGGTACACCACAAGTGACTGGTCGCTCACAGCGATCAGGCTGTATTCTGCCTGCTCCAGCCCCGCGGTACTCTGTGGTGTAACTGTACCACACAGCCATCTGCTGCTGGGAGAACGTGCTGATTCCATTTGCTACCCACTCCCCAAATCTTCTGTGCCACCTTCCCCCACCACCAACCCTTCCAGCACTACCACCCCAGCCCCACCCACTCTCACGGCTCACCCTCCCACCTCCCAGCCAGGGTGACAGTGTTATCAGGGCAGCACGGTGGCACAGTGGTTAGCACTGCTGCCTCACAGCACCAGGGACCAGGGTTCGATTCCAGCCTCGGGCGACTCTCTGTGTGGAGTTTGCACATTCTCCCCGTGTCTGCGTGGGTTTCCTCCGGGTGCTCCGGTTTCCTCTCACAGTCCAAAGACGTGCAGGTTAGGTGGATTGGCCACATTAAAGTTGCACGTGGGCTAGGTGGATTAGCCACGGGAAATGCAGGGCTTCTGGGATTGGGAGGGTTACTCTTGGGAGGGTCAGTGTGGACCTGTTGGGCCGAAGGGCCTGTTTCCACACTGTGGGGATTCTATGATCAAACAGGAGTAGGCTGGGCCCATTTGACATTATCAGTGGCCAATGCAGCTCCCTCCCCACCCCTCATTAAACTTCCACAGGACAGCAGAATCAGGAGAAAGATCTGATCCACTTTTATCTCTCACCCCTCACCCTCTCTCTGCAGCATCTACTCACATTTGTCCGAGTGTGGTACAGACTAGACACCGGAGGCAGATTGGAAGATGAGGAAATCAGGGTTAAATTAAATAAACATTTTCTCAGCTGGTGGAGGGGCTTGGGAAAGGGGGTACAGGTTGTAAAATATGTACAAGCTTTCAGTGGACATTCTCTATGCTACAACAGTTTTACACCGATGCATTAAAAGTCTTTAAATCAGCAGGTGATCCCCGGCACGATCCTCCGCTCCCACACCGACGACTGGCTCAGGTGGATTGCTAGTGTCAGTTCTTCAGCTCGACAGGATCTACGAGGAGTGACGCTCAGTGGAAGGGGCCGCTCCTGCCCCTTCTCCTCCACCTCCCTCCCTCCTCCCTCGGCTGAACACACCCTCCTATCGGTTTCTCTGCTCTGTAGCTTCCAGCTCCTGAGCTTCCTGTCAGAGAAAGACAGCGGCTGAGTTAGGATACGGGCCACAGTTCTCGATGTGACGCGCCCGACCCCAGGTGGAACACTCATGTCTGTGTGGGTTTCCTCCGGGTGCTCCGGTTTCCTCCCACAGTCTGAACTTGTGTAGGTTAGGGTGGATTGGCCGTGGGAAATTGTCCCATATTGTCCAGGGATGTGCAGGTTAGGGTGGATTGGCTGTGGGAAATTGTCCCCTAGTGTCCAGGGATGTGTAGGTTAGGGTGGACTGGCTGCGCTAAATTGTCCAATAGTGCCCAGGGATGTGTAGGTTAGGGTGGACTGGCTGCGCTAAATTGTCCCATAGTGTCCAGGGATGTGTAGGTTAGGGTGGGTTGGCCATGCTGAATTGTTCCATAGTATCCAGGGATGTGTAGGTTAGGGTGGATTGGCTGTGGGAAATTGTCCCATAGTGTCCAGGGATGTGTAGGTTAGGGTGGATTGGCCATGGGAAATTGTCCCCTAGTGTCCAGGGATGTGTGGCTAGGGTGGATTGGCTATAGGAAATTGTCCCATAGTGCCCAGGGATGTCTAGGTTAGGGTGGATTGGCCATGGGAAATTGTCCCATAGTGCCCAGGGATGTGCAGGTTAGGGTGGATTGGCCATGCTAAATTGTTCCATAGTGTCCTCGGATGTGTAGGTTAGGGTGGATTGGACATACTAAGTTGTCCCATAGTGCCCAAGGATGTGTAGGTTCGGGTGGGTTGGCCATGGGAAATTGTCCCATAGTGTCCAGGGATGTGCAGGTTAGGGTGGATTGGCCATGCTAAATTGTCTATATTGTCCAGGGATGTATAGGTTAGGGTGGGTTTGCCATGGGGAATTGTCCTATAGTGCCCAGGGATGTGTAGGTTAGGGTGGGTTAGCCATGGGGAATTCAGGGTTACAGGGATAGAGTAAGGGGGGGCTGGGTCTGGGTTGGTTGCCCTTCGGAGGGTCAGTGTGGACTCGATGGGCCGAGTAGTCTGCTTCCACACAGTAAATATTCTATGATTCTGTCTGAGCCAAACTTGGGGTCAGTAACCTGGACATGGATCAGGTGTCGTGGGCACACAGTTTAAGGCACCTGTGGGGGTTAGGGGTCAGGGATCCAGGTCAGTCTGGGTCAGGGTTAGGGTAGTACATGTCCCACTTTTTGTCCTCACCTTGACTGGAGTCCAGGCTTTCACTGCTGCTTAAAGATCTAGAAAACAGCAAATTAGAATTAGACACAAAATCACGAGTGAAGATTTATTGCCTCACTTGCTGCTGTCTTCACTAACGCAACATGTTGTAGAGTCACTGCCCTCCTCTGCAATAACCTTCGACAAGGAATAGGCAAAACAAACACCAGCCTCTCAGGCCCCCACTCACCCACCCCCCCCTCCAACCCGAGCAGACACTCCACTGCCCCAGGGGAGAGGAGGGGGGTAGGAGAGGAGGGGGGTAGGAGAGGCTGGGGGGCACCACCCCCTGCAAGTTCCCCTCCCAGCCATTCCCCACTCACCATCCTGACTTGGAAATATATCACCGTTCCTTCACTGTCACTGGGTCACAATCCTGGAATCCCCTCCCTAAGGGCATTGTGGGTCTACCCACAGCACATGGACTGCAGCGGTTCAAGAAGGCAGCTCACCCCCACCTTCTCAAGGGGGCAACTAGGGATGGGTGATAAATACTAGGCCCAGTCAGCAACACCCATATCACATGATTAAAAAGCAAAAGCCCACTCAATAATCTGGGCGGCATGGTGGCTCGGTGGTTAGCACTGCTGCCTCACAGCGCCAGGGACCAGGGTTCGACACCAGCCTCGGGTGACTGTCTGCGTGGGTTTCCTCCAGGTGCCCCGGTTTCCTCCCGCAGTCCAAAGATGTGCAGGTCAGGTGAATTGGCCATGCTAAATTGCCCGTAGTGTCCTGGGATGTGTACGGTAGATGCATTATTCAGGGGTAAATGCAGGGCAGTAGGGGAACAAGTCTGGGTGGGTTACTCTTCAGAGGGCCAGTGTGGACTTGTTGGGCTGAAGGGCCTGTTTCCACACTGTGGGGATTCTATGATGTAGTTCGGATGTTTGGGTGAGAGATCCAGGGCCCCAGGTCAATTCTGTCTGGGAGGGGGTGGTTTCGAACCCCATTGTGGCTGAGTGAAATGCAAATTCAATAAAAATCTGGAATTAAAAGCCAGTCGAATGGTTGCCATTGACAACTGGTGCAAAAGCCCACCCAGCACGCTAACACAGGAACAGGAGGAGGCCATTCAGCCCATCGAGCCTGCCCTGCCATTCAATACGATCATGGCTAATCAAAAGCTTCCGTTCTGTCTGCTACCCCAGCCCTAGCACCCTGTGGACCGCAGAAGGAAATCTGCCACCTTTTCCTGGTCCAGCCTACACGTGACTCCAGTCTCAGATTAATCTCTTACTGATCTCAGAGATAGCTGAGAGAGCCACCCTGGGGCAATTAGGGATGGAAAACACATGCTGGATTTACCAGCAACACCCACATGGACAAATAACCCAAAAAACCCACAGGAGGTGCCAGTGACTGTTGACACGGGAGCTCATTAGTGACACATTAGTGAATTAGATTAGATTAGATTCCCTACAGTGTGGAACCAGGCCCTTCGGCCCAACCAGTCCACACCGACCCTCTGAAGAGTAACCCAGTTCCCTCTGACTAATGCACCTAACACTATGGGCAGTTTAGCATGGCCAATTCACCCTAACCAGCACATCTTTGGACAGTGGGAGGAAACCGGAGCACCCGGAGGAAACCCACACAGACACGGGGAGAATGTGCAAACTCCACACAGACAGTCGCCTGAGGTGGCAATTGAACCCAGGTCTCTGGTGCTGTGAGGCAGCAGTGCTAACCACTGAGCCACCGTGCCGCCCTAAAGACTATTCGGCCCATCAAGGCTGCTTCACCATTCAATATGATGATGGTGGGCCATCCAACTCAATCCCCTGCTCCTGGTTTCTCCCCATATCCATTGATCCCTAAGAACTATATCATAGTGTGGAAGCAGGCCATTCAGCCCTCTGAAGAGCATCCTATCCCCTCAGCCTATCTCTGTAACCTTGCATTCCCATGACCAATACAGTTAACCTGCACATCTTTAGGCTGGAGCACCCGGAGGAAACCCACGCAGATTGTGTAAACTCCACACCAACAGTTGCCCGAGGCTGGAATCGAACCTGGGTCCCTGACGCTATGAAGCAGCAGCGCTAACCACTGAGCCACCATGCCGCCCCGTACACCAATGGGAGATGATCAGGGACACTGTGAAGTCATACAGCAATCACAAACATCACTTCCCCACTTCAATCAGCAATGGGTGGGTATCTGAAGTGTCATAAATTCAAGGCTATGGGCCAAGTGTGTGAAAGTGGAATGAATGCAGGACACTACTACAGTTTGACAATACAGACTCAATGGGCTGAAGGGTTTCGTCTGTACTGTATTACTGTCTGATGAATCAGCACTGTTACAGCTCAGTCATTAATCTTTAACAGGCTTCACCTGTTGAGCTAAACAGTGCGGGACCCATCTTACTGCCTTCATCTCAGACCCCATCGCACGTTTGGCCAACTGATTCACATCACCAACTTTGTTCCAAAATTAGAAATTCCTTTGGTAAATGTACAGGATATGTACAGACCACTACTTGCTATACATGCAACATCTGCATTCATGTAGCACCTTTAGTTGTGAAAGACATTCCCAGGTACTTGACGTGAACAATTATCAAAACATAATTACTAACAGAGGGGTTATTTACACAGGTGACTGACCGCTTTACCAAGAAGGAGGAAGTGAGGACTGCAGGTGCTGGAGATCAGAGTCCAGAGTGTGGTGCTGGAAAAGCACAGCAGGTCAGGCAACGTCCGAGGAGCAGGAGAATCGACGTTTCAGGCATAAGCCCTTCATCTCCTGCTCCCCGGATGCACCACACTGAGGCAGGTTTTCAAAAGTGTATTAGAGGAGGAAGAGAGGTCACAATAGATCTCAAGATATTGGAGCAAAATTAGGCCATTCAGCCCATTGAATGGCAGAGCAGACTCAATCATGGCTGAAAGGTTTCTTAATCCCATTCTCCCACCTTCTCCCTGTAACCCTTGACCCCCTTAGTAATTAGGAACCTAACTATCTCTGTCTCAAATACACTCAGTGATGACCTCCACAGCACTCTATTGCTGAAGAAACCCCTCCTCATCTCAGTTCTAAAGGGTCGCCCCTTCACCCTGAGGCTGGGCCCTCGGGTCCTAACCTCTCCTCCTGGTGGAAACATCTTCTCCACATCCTCTCTATCCAGGCCTCTCAGTGTTCTGGAAGTTTCCATGAGATTTCCCCTCGACCTTCTAAACTCCATCAATTAGAGTCATAGAGTCACAGAGACGTACATTACAGAAACAGACCCTTCAGTCCAACCTGTTCATGCCGACCAGATATCCCAACCCAATCTAGTCCCACCTGCCAGCACCCGGCCCATATCCCTCCAAACCCTTCCTATTCATATACCCAACCAAATGCCTCTTAAATGTTGCAATTGTACCAGCCTCCACCACATCCTCTGGCAGCTCATTCCATACACGTACCACCCTCTGTGTGAAAAAGTTGCCCCTTAGGTCTCTCTTATGTCTTTCCCCTCTCGCCCTAAACCTATGCCCTCTAGTTCCGGTCTCCCCCACCCCAGGGAAAAGACCTTGTCTATTTATCCTATCCATGCCCCTCATGATTTTATAAACCTCTATAAGGTCACCCCTCAGCCTCCGACGCTCCAGGGAAAACAGTCCCAGCCTGTTCAGCCTCTCCCTGTAGCTCAGATCCTCCAACCCTGGCAACATCCTTGTAAATCTTTTCTGAACCCTTTCAAGTTTCACAACATCTTTCCGATAGGAAGGAGACCAGAACTGCACGCTATATTCCAACAGTGGCCTGACCAATGTCCTGTACAGCCGCAACATGACCTCCCAACTCCTGTACTCAATACTCTGACCAATAAAGGAAAGCATACTACACGCCTTCTTCAATGTACAGTTGCAACATGACCTCCCAACTCAGTCTGAAACAGTCCTCCTCAAACCTATTCCCACTATGACCCTATCTCAAGGCTTGAAAATGATGGCCATTCCTCAGTGAGAGAGCAGGGAGCTGGTACTGAGAGACTCAGGGAGCGGGATACTGTTCTGCTGGGAGGGCACCTGTTTTCCTTCAGAGCTCCATCAGATACCACCACCCAACAGAGTTCAGAGCCCCACTTCAGGATTACGGCAACCAGTGTCAAAACACCTCCCTCTGTGAGCATTGCTTCATATCAGACGCAAGGATCCATCCTCTGAAAACAAAAGGAATCAGCTCATGCCTCTCATCTTTTTCTTGAAGGACCTTGGAGCGCCTATTGCTACCCATTGTTTTCTCAGCCCGGCCAATCAGAGTTGAGTTGTCAACCAATCAGCACCCTTCCCCTTTGAGATGGAGATGCTGGTGACGGTTTGAGACGTGGCATTCTTGTGTTGATCCTGACGAGAGTGAGACATGAGGTTTTGCTCGAGGGTTTCTCCTGTTTCAGTGAGATTGCCCCCAGCTGGGTGTTGGATGAGGGATGGGAAGTTTGGGGTAAACGAGAATTGAAGGTGTCTGGGACCTGTGTACATGAGCTGCCCGTTCTATGCCAACCACATCTGCCCAGTGCCTTCAGCGGATGCCAACTGGCTGGGATGACCTTTAAAGTCCCCCCTGGAGGGATCCTGAGTTTGACCACTCATCCTCAAGATAGTGGAGGGAGATCTTCACTTCACGCTGCCCCTCGGTCAGTTCCAACACAGTGAGCGGGGCAGGAATGACTGACACAATGTCCAGTCCAACAAAGCTAACGTGTGGAACCAGGGTCGGAGGCATCACAGCTCAGTCCTATCACCTGTGCCCTCACCAACCCCCTCAGTAACCGCCCCCCCACCCAGCCCCCTGCTCCCACCCCTGCCTGGGTGTACAGGGTAACGTGCTAGTGATGGACACGTGTTTGACGAGCACTCACTGAGAGAGGGTCAGCAGTAAAGGCAGCCACACTGTTCCTCATTTCACTGGCATTGCCTCGCAGAGGGATCAGGGAGACGTTATTAAACCTGGAGTCTGGAGGTGACCGCGAGGTCCGTGAGCTGGAAGGGTTCATTGGCCACACATCCCCGTCGTGCTGAGGAAAACAAACACAGGGGGGTGGGGGCGGAGAGAGAGAGAGAGAGAGACAGACAGAGTGAGACAGAGAGAGAGAGAGAGAGAGAGAGAGAGAGAGGGTGGGGGAGAGAGAGAGGGAGAGA
>NW_025215373.1:163619-166092 GCF_004010195.1 Chiloscyllium plagiosum
CTTGCTCATTGCCTCCTCAAAGAATTCAAACAGATTTGTCAGGCATGACCCTCTCCTTGATCAAGCCGTGCACTTCCACGTACTCTGCAATCTCATACGTAATAATGGATGCTAAAACCTTCCCAATGACTGAGGTCAGACTAACCAGCCGATAGTCTCCTGTCATCTACCTCCCCCCCTTCTTACACAGGGGTGTTACATTAACCACCTTCCAGTTCTCTGGGACTCTCCCCACCTTCTGTGATCCCTGACAGATCACCACCAACGCCTCTGTTATCTTCTTTTCGAATCTTCGATATTACAAACCAGATTACTCGCATATTTCATCCCCTCCCACCGACAGCATTTATCACGACCCTCTGCTGATTTTTGAAGGTTTCCCAATCCGCTCCTTCCCATTAATCTTCACCACATTGTCCACTTTTCCTTTGGCTTTAAGCTGTCCCTGGATTCCCCGGCCAGCCAGGGTCGGCCCCTCCTCCCTCGAGTGTGTTTCTTCCACCTCGGGATGAGTTTCAGCTGCACCTCCCAAGGATGAGGCGTGAAGGCTCAGTTAGGGTAAGTTAGCCAGAAACGATCTAAAGAGAGAGCTAAGAGGAGCCAGGAGGGGACATGAGAAGTTGTTGGCGGATATGATCAAGGAAAACCCTAAGCTTTCTGTAGGTAGATCAGGAATAAAAGATGACTAGAGTAAGAGTAGGATCAATCAAAGACAGTAGTGGAATTGTGTGTGGAACCTGAGGATATAGGGGAAGTGTTCAATGAATACTTTTCATCAGTATTCACATTGGAAAAGGGCAATGTTAGTGAGAATACAAAGATACAGGCTACAAAATTAGATGGAATTGCGGTTGACAAAGAGGAAGTTTTAGCAATTTTGGAAGATCTGAAAATAGATAAGACCCCTGGGCCGGATGGGATTTATCCTCGGATTCTCTGGGAAGCCAGGGAGATTGCAGAGCCTTTGATCTTTATGTCATTGTTGTCTACAGGAGTAGTGCCAGAACACCGGAGGATAGCAAATGTTGTTCCCTTGTTTACAAAGGGGAGTCGGGACAACCCTGGTAATTATAGACCAGTGAGCCTTACTTCAGGTGTGGGTAAGGTGTTGGAATAGATCATAAGAGATAGGATTTATAATCATCAGGAAAAGGAATAATTGGATTAGAGATAGTCAACACGGTTTTGTGAAGGGTAGGTCGTGCCTCACAAATCTTACTGAGTTCTTCAGGAAGGTAAACAGGTAGATGAAGGTAAAGCAGTTGATGTGGTGGATATGGACTTCAGTAAGGTGTTTGGTAAGGTTCCACACAATAGACTATTGCAGAAAATATGAAGTTTGGGGATTTAGGAGGTTTAGCTGTTTGGATCAGGAATTGGCTCGCTGAAAGAAGACAGAGGGTGGTGGTTGATGGGAAATGTTCATCCTGGAGCTCAGTTACTAGTGGTGTGTCATAAGGATCTGTTCTGGGGCCACTGCTGTTTGTCATTTTATAAATTATCTGGGGGTGGATGTAGACGGATGGGTTAATAAATTTGGGATTGACACTAATGTAGGCAGAGTTATGGATAGTGCCGAAGATGTTGTGGGTTACAGAGGGACGTAGATAAGATGCAAAGCTGGACTGAGAAGTGGCAAATGGAGTTTAATGCAGAAAAGTGTGAGGTAGCTCACTTCAGAAGAAGTAACAGGAATGCAGAGTATTGGGCTAATGGTAAAATCCTTGGCGGTGTCCTGGTGCATAAATCCCTTAAAGTTGCCACCCAGGTTGATAGAGTTGTTAAGAAGACATATGGTGTGTTGGCGTTTATTGACAGGGGGATTGAGTTTCGGAGCCGTGAGGTCATGCTGCAGCTGTAAAAGACACTGGTGCGGCCGCACTTGGAGTATTGTGTACAGTTCCGGTCACCGCATTATAAGAAGAACGTGGAAGCTTTGGAAAGGGTGCAGAGGAGATTTACTGGGATGTTGCCTGGTTTGGAGGGAAGGTCTTATGGGGAAAGGCTGAGGGACTTGAGGCTGTTTTCATTGGAGAGAAGAAGGTTAAGAGGTGACTTAACAGAGACATACAAGATAATCAGAGGGTTAGATAGGGTGGACAGGGAGAGCCTTTTTCCTCGGACGGTGAGGGGACATAGCTTTAAATTGAGGGGTGATAGATATAGGACAGATATTAGAGGTAGTTTCTTTACTCAGAGAGTAGGAGGGGTGTGGAACGCACAGCCTGCAACAGTAGTAGACTCACCAACTTTAAGGGCATTTAAATGGACAGTGGACATACTTATGGATAATAATGGAACGGTGTAGGTTAGATGGGCATCAGATTAATTTCTCAGGTCGGTGCAACATCACAGGCTGAAGCGCCTATACTGCGCTGTAATATTCAATGGTCTATGGTCTAAACTCCTGCCGTTGCTGTTCCACCACCTTCCCCCTGCCGGGCTCCCCTTCCAATCAACTCTGGCCAGCTCC
>NW_025215374.1:0-10094 GCF_004010195.1 Chiloscyllium plagiosum
TTGTGAGTCCATTCAGTATTCTAACAACAGTAAGAGAGAAATTGTTACAAAACTGGTGGGTGCGTGTGTTCAGGCTTCTGTACCTTCTCCCCAATGGTAGAGGTTGTAGAAGAACATTACCAGGGTGGGATGGATCTTTAAGAATGCTGGCGGCCTTTCCTTGACAGTGAGCCTAGTGGATGGATTCTATAGATGGAAGGTTGGCCTTTGTGATTGTCCGGACCGAGTTCACTACTCTCTGTAACCGTCTCCGATCTTGAATGGTGCAGATGCCATACCAGGTAGTGATACACCCAGACAGAATGTTCTTGATTCTATAAAAATTGGCAAGGGGGTTTGCCATCATGCCAAATTTCCTCAGCTGCCTGCAGCAGAAGGGACATTGTTGGGCCTTTGTAACCAGTGCGTCCACAAGAAAGCTTGTTATGGATGTCCACTCCCAGGAGAAACTAGAGACTGTAAGGAACAGGATCATGAAGTTAGCATTACCAAGGGGAAGAGTAGGCAGAGAACACATGAACGCAAAGGAACCGGTGGTCTTAAGTGTATATGCTTTAATGCAAGGAGTATAGTCGGTAAGGCAGACGAACTTAGGGCTTGGATTGGTGCCTGGGAGTATAATGTTATTGTGGTCACCGAGACTTCACTGAAGGAAGGGCATGATTAGCAACTAAATGTTCCAGGATATAGATGTTTCAGACAGGACAGGGAGAGAATTAAAGGGGGAGAGGAGTTGCATTGCTGGTCAGGGATGATATCACGGCTGTGCCACAGGAGAACACTATGGAGGGCTTGAGCAGTGAGGCATTATGAAGGAAGTGAGGACTGCAGATGCTGGAGATCAGAGCTGAAAAATGTGTTGCTGGAAAAGCGCAGCAGGTCAGGCAGCATCCAAGGAGCAGGAGAATCAACGTTTCGGGCATAAGCCCTTCTTCAGGAATGAGGAAGATCATTATGAGGCATTATGGGTAGGGTTGAGAAATAAGAAGGGTTTGGTTACATTGTTGGGGCTGTGTTACAAGCCTCCCAACAGTGAGCGTGAGGTAGAAAAACAAATTTTGTAAACAGATTATGGAAAGATGTACAGGCAACAGGGTGATGGTGATGGGAGATTTTAACTTTCCCAACATTGACAAGGATAGACTTAGTGTCAGAGCTCTGGATGGGGCAGAATTTGTAAGAAGCATCCAGGAAAGTTTTCTCGAGCAGTATATCAATAGTCCAACTAGGGAAGGAGCCATATTGGACCTGGTATTGGGAAATGGGCCAGGCGGTAGAAGTTGCAGTGGGGGATTCTTTTGGGAATAGTGACCACAATTCTGTAAGGTTTAAAATACTCGTAGACAAAGATGAGAGTGGTCTTAAGTGAAGAGTACTAAACTGGTCCAAGGCCAAGTATATCAAAATTCGACAGGAGCTGGGAAATGTGGATTGGGGGCAGCTATTTGAAAGGAAGCCCACATTTGATTTGTGGGAGGCTTTCAAAGATAGGTTGAAGATGGTGCAGGATAGGCATGTCCTTTTGAAAACAAAGGATAGGAAAGGCAACATTCATGAACCGTGGATGATAGGAGAAATTGTGCAACTAGCCAAGAGGAAAAGGGAAGCGTACATAAGGTCCAGGCAGCTAAGAACAGAACAGGCTTTGGAGAAATATCGGGAGAGTAGGACCAATCTTAAACAAGGAATCAAGTGGGCTAAAAGAGGTCATGAAATAAATTTAGCGAGCAGAATTAAGGAGAATCCCAAGGCCTTTTATTCATATATAAGAGGCAAGAGGGTAACTAAAGAAAGGGGGTTGGTCCACTAAAGGATAAGGAAGGAAGGTTGTGTGTTGAACCTGAGAAAATGGATGAGATTCTCAAAGATTACTTTGCATCAGTGTTCACTGAGGAGAGGGACATGATGAATGTTGAGATTAGAGATAGAAGCTTGTTTACTCTGGATCACATTGACATAAGGAGAGAGGATGTGTTGGATAGGCTAAAAGATATTAAAGTGGACAAATCCCCAGGACCGGATGGTATCATTCCCAGGTTGCTGAGAGAGGCGAGAGAGGAAATAGCTGGGCCCTGACAGATATCTTTGTCACATCCCTAAACACAGGTGAAGTGCCGGAGGACTGGAGCATTGCTAATGTTGTCCCCCTGTTCATGATGGGTAGTAGGGATATTCCAGGTAACTACAGACCAGTGAGCTTAACGTCAGTGGTGGGGAAGTTGCTGGAGAAGGTACTGAGGGATAGGATCAATTTATATTTGGAAGATGATGGACTTATCAGTGATAGTCAACATGGTTTTGTGTGAAGGAGATCATGCCTTAACAACTTAATAAAGTTCTTTGAGGAAGTGACCAGGTTGATAGATGAAGGAAGGGCTGTTGATGTCATATACATGGACTTTAGCAAGGAGTTTGATAAGGTTCCCCATGGTAAACTAATGGAGAAAGTGAAGTCATATGGTGTGCAGAGTGTTCTAGCTAGGTGGATAAAGAACTGGTTGAGCAACAGGAGACAGAGAATAGTAGTTGAAGAGAATTTCTCGAAATGGAAAAAGGTGACCAGTGGTGTTCCACAGGGATCAGTGCTGGAGCCACTGTTGTTTGTAATATACATAAATGATCAGGAAGAGCCATTGATGGTCTGATCAGTAAGTTTGCAGATGGCACGAAGATTGGTGGAGTAGCAAAAAGTATAGGGGATTGTCAAAGAATACAGGAGAATATAGATTGATTGGAGAGTTGGGTGGAGAAGTGTCAGATGGAGTTCAATCTGGGCAAATGTGAGGTGATGCATTTTGGAAGGTCTAATTCTAGAGTGGACTATACTGTAAACAGAAGAGCCTTGGGAAAAGTTGATGAGCAGAGAGATCTGCGAGTTCAGGTCCATTGTACCCTGAAGGTGGCTGAACAAGTGGATAGAATGGTCAAAAAGGCAAATGGTATGATTGCCTTTATCGTATAAGGTACTGAGTATAAGAGCTAGCAAGTCATGTTAAAATTGTACAAGACTTTGGTTCGGCTGTATTTAGAATACTGTGTACAGTTCTGGTCACATTACCAAAAGGTCGCAGACGCTTTGGAGAGGATGCAGAGAAGGTTTACAAGGATGTTGCCTGGTATGGACAGTGCTAGCTATGAAGAGAGGTTAAGTAGGTTAGGGTTGTTTTCATTAGAAAAAAGGAGATTGAGAGGTGACCTGGTTGAGGTCTACAAAATCATGAAGAGTATAGACAGGGTGCATAGAGATAAGCTTTTTCCCAAGGTGAGGGACTCAATAACGAGAGGTCAAGTGTTCAACATGAGAGGTGAAAAGTTTAAGGGGGATACACGTGGAAAGTATTTTACTCAGAAGGTGGTAGGTGCCTGGCACGCACTGCCAGCAGAGGTAGTAGAGGCAGGCACGGTAGATTCATTTAAGGTGCATCTGGGCAGATGCATGAGTAGGTGGGAGCAGAGGGATACAGATCCTTAGGAATTGGACGACAGGTTGAGAGAGTGGATTTGGCTCGGCACAGGTTTGGAGGGCCAAAGGACCTGTTCTTGGGCTGTAAATTTTATTTGTTCCTTGTGTGATTTTTAACTTTTTTTGTGTGTAACTTCCACATTCTTACCACTCTCGAAGTAAAGACAGCTCCTCATTACCCTACTGATTTATAATTTACTATCTTGTATTTAGAACATAGAACATTACAGTGCAGTACAAGCCCTTCGGCCCTCGATGTTGCGCTGACCTGTGAAACCAATCTGAAGCCTATCTATCCTACACTATTCCACTTTCATCCATATGTTTATTCAATGACCATTTAAATGCCTTTAAAGTTGGCAAGTCTACGATTATTGCAGGCAGTGCATTCCACATCCTACTACACTTAAGTAAAGAAACTACCTCTGACATCTGTCCTATATCTATTACCCCTCAATTTAAAGCTGTGCCCCTTCATGCTAGTCATCATCATCCAAGGAAAAAGGCTCTCACTGACCACCCTATCTAATCCTTTGATCATCTTAAATGTTTCAATTAAGTTACGTCTCAACCTTCTTCTCTCTAACGAAAACGGCCTCAAGTCCCTCAGCCTTTCCTCATAAAACCTTCCCTCCGTATCAGGCAACATCCTAGTAACTCTCCTCTGAACCCTTTCTAAAGCTCCCACATCCTTCCTATAATGCAGTGACCAGAACTGTTCGCAATACTCCAAGTGCAGCGTACCTAAATTAATCTAGTCCCATTTGCCAGCACTTGGCCCACAGCCCTCTAAACCTTTCCTATTCATGTTCCTATCCAGATGCCTTTTAAATGACGTAATTGTACCAGCCTTCACCACTTCCTTTGGCAGCTCGTTCCATACATGCACCCACCATCCCCATGTTGCTAGTCCACTCCCTTCGAAATAAATGCTAGCATTGCAGTTGCTTGTCCCGTGATCCACTGAACTTGGATGCCAGCTTTTTGTAATCGATGCGTGAGGATTATCTCCATTCGGCAACTTTCTCCTTTTTTTTCCATTTAAATAATCTTCAGCTCCTCTCTTCTTCTTGCCAAAGTGCGTAACATTATATTTTTTCCACGTTACATTCCATCTGCCAAGTTTTGTTTGCTGAACCTGATTTGTTTATATACTGAAGTGTTTATATTCAAGTGAAGTGTATTAGAAATATACAAATAGTACATAGAGAAAGGATTTTATACATTCATTAGGACACCCAGTTGAATGATAGAGGAATCTCAACAAAAAAAGCATACAATTATTTTTTGTTAAATATGCATCAATTTTTTCCCCATAATAACAACAGATTCTTATGCATTATTCTGGCAAAGTTGTGGCTTGGCTGGTTTGATATTTGCAAAATGCAAGCAAGAGCTACACTATTTTATTTCTAGCAGTGTAATAAGCCATGTTATTAAATTCATACATGTAAATTCTACAGCTTCAATACAGGTATTGCAACTTGCTATGGAACAAAGGCACATGAAGCCATAAAATTAGCTCTGAAGTACAAATACATTATGGCACTGCAAACATGAAAAATAATTCTAATTTCAACCGACATAATCAATTTTGTTGACCATAAGTGAGTGGAATTACATCAGTTGGTGGTAGTGTAATAATGGCCTACACAATTAAAACTATTCTTAGGGAGATGAATCTGTCTATATTCCTCCTTGAGTCGGCCTCAGCGCTTGCATTCCCACTAATTTTGAGTCTCCTACAGACATGGCTGTAATACATTCATCGCCCGCATCCAAGTCATTGATGGATACTTTAAATCACTGATCGCTGTGACGTGCATTTGTGGCCCATTGTTTGGGATTCTCACACAAGCAAAACATTTCCTCCATATCTACCCTATTTGATACCTGTTCAATCATCTTACTTATAAACTTGTACTTCTATTTGTCACCTTTCACAACCCTAGGATCTCCCAAACAGCTTCACTGCAATACCTCTAAGGAAGTAGGAAGCACATTGACACACTGCAAGATCCCACAAACCACAAGAAGATAAATGACGAGTTAATACTCAATTTTAAATGGAATTGATCCAAACTTGATTCTACATTCTACACTGAGAGCAATCAGGGCCAAGGAAATGGTGTTCATATTTTTTTAAAAAAGATAAAATGTTTTTGGTATTTTTCTGTATTGTAAAATTTCTTCCGGTGATAGCGACATGATCTGCTTCTATGGGAAGAAACTGCATTAATTGCACCCTCTTAAAATATATTAGTTACAAACATTTACCTTTTAAAAATGCTTCAAAACCAATTCAGAGATATTAAATATATAAAGTCATAGAAACGTACGGCATGGAAACAGACCTTTTGGTCCAACTCGTCCATGCCAACCAGTTCTCCTAAATTAACCTAGTCCTGTATGCCCATGTCCTTCTACATCTTTTCTGAACTCTTTCAAGTTTCACATCTTTCCTACAGCAGGGAGAGCAATATTCAATTCAGATCATCACAAAGGCTCATTGAGATTGAAGAGTAAAACTGAATAGAATAGCCTTTATTGTCACATGCACCCAAATGAGTGCAGTGAAATGTTTGTGATGTTGCCACTTTGGCGCCACCTTAGGTACATAGGACCTAGGTAAGAAAATTTCAGTGTTTGGTACAGACTTGTACAGAAAATCATAAATAAAGTTCATCATTAGAACAAGGAATAGAGAAGTTTTCTTTTTTAAAAAGCCCTTGATTTTTAGTCGAAACTCCAAGTCCTTGGGACCTGCCTGGACTCACCATCCCTATGCTGACCTGGCCTAGGGCTTACTTCTGAGAATCACTTGTACTCTCTCCTCCCACACTGGCTGGCCCTAGGGCTCACATCTCAGACTCGTCTGGATTCTCCGCTCCCATGGTCTCATCTCCAGGACTCACTGGAGTCACCTTCAGGACTCGCCTGGACTAACACAAACTTGCCTCCTGGCCTCGGCTGGGCTCATTGCCCTCACACCTGGGGACCATTTCATTACAACCTCTGGTCGCCTCCATTCGTCTCTGCTAAGTTGAAGTTAGAAGTTTGAAAAAAAAGAGAAAAGGATAAAGGAATGGGCGGAGCCAGTAACAGTTCAGCTACAAATTGCCCTCTCCTTACAAAGCAGAGGACAATTACATGGTCACTGAACAACATTAAAACAGGCAGAAACTGAGTCATTGTGATCAAATGTTTAAGGCAATAGGTATGTTGAGAGAATTAATTTGTAAAGATGAATAATCCAAACAAAGAATGCTGGAGAAACTCAGCAGATCCGACAGCATCTGTGGGGACAGAAACAGAGCTAATGTTTTGAGCCAAATATGATTTCCCCCTCCGCAAGTACTGCCAGACCTGCTGTGTTTCTCCAGCAGTCTGTGGTGGACAATCTGAAGCTCTTCCCTCTGGGGAAGAGAAGCTCCAGAGAAATTGAGACTTTTCAGGGATTCAAGATGAAATTGGTGTTGAGGTTGGAAATTCTGCCAAACTTATGAAATGGCAGCATAGGCTTGACCAAAATTCACTGCAGTGATAATATCATCAAAGACAACAAGGAAGACCAAACAACATCAGGTAGTGTGGCAGAACGTCTCACTGCACTGGATTAGAGCTCCGGACTTTTCATTGATGTGGGCTTAAACCCCACTGCTGCCAAAGTCCCATGATGAACATGGGTATTTCCTTCTCTGTAGGATTTTTCTGTGTGCAGGACAAGTGGAGACAATACACATGTCTGTTGCTCAGTGCACCTGCACGCAGAGCCTTGTCTGTCTGGTGTTTGCTTAATTCATTTCCAGAGGCTAGAGCCATGTTTTGACCATACGGGTTCAAACCTGAATTCTTTTCACTTTCCCTCTCTTTCTTCTCAACCATGCATTTTTCGAGGCAGTTTCCCAGACTGTGTTCAAGGAGAAAGTGCTTAACTACGACACAGCTTTTCGATTCTGGGAAGCTCGATTCAGCCCGCTATTTCAATGTGTTTCGATTGTGTAGGGGATGTGACATTTACCGCCCAGGCGCCAAGGCCCCGCTTCAGAACAGCACAAAATATGTGATGCCACCTTAAAATCCGGACCAGATATGCTGTCCCCAGTTGTTGGTAAATGTGAATAGAATGTGTTATTTCACTGCTGTTCTCGTCATCAGATCTTGCATCGATTTGATCGGCAATGTTTGCTGAATTGCTGGTGTCACGGTGTAAATCTGATTCCTGTCTTATTTACGCTGTTAACTATTATCTCAAAGCAGTCTCTGAAAGACCGAATTGTTGCTCTCTGCAATGTCTTAAAACGTGTGAATCAAAATCAGAAGATCACATTGCTCCAGGTAAATCATAGAACTTTTGGCACAGCAGGAGACCACTTGACCCGCTGTGATTTATTTGAAAATGTTAATTCCGTAAATCAAATTTTTGTCAAATAACTTGTGTAAGTTCCTCATTCACAATATCCTTCGAACAATTGTTATGCAGTTGACTTCTATTCATTTTCAAGTAGAACAGATCCAGATCCCAAGCACCTTCTGAATGAAGCTCTCTCTATTCCTCTCAGGATTCATTCAATTAACCAAGACAATGCTCTGATCCCCCAGGACATGGCTCCATTCTCCCAGGACATGCCCTGCCCCATTATTCCTGAATGTAGTTCAAGTTACCCTAGATACTGTCCCAATCCCTTTGTCACTTCCCTATTAGAGTTATAGAACTGAAGAAAAGTTACAGCATCTTCATGCTGGCACTGAGTAAACTAGCCACCCATTTTAATCTTATTAGTTATCTACCCTGTCCCGACAGCATCCCTCATTTCCAATTTCAGCCCCTTTTTACAATGTGTTTTTCCCACGACACCTTGCCACTCAGCAGACATCTACCAAAACATGCCACAACAGTATCGATGGTTGGAAATGCTGGTTACAGATGTCCATAAATAAGGGGTACACATGGCAGGCGCATGGATTGAGCCCTGAGGTGCTACAAAACACAAAGTCCTAGGAATAGACTGCAAACTGAAGTCATCAAGTACCTGGTCTAATTTCCATGTGGAGTCTCCCCGGCATCTAGTTCGTTTGGTGTGTTTGATAAAATAGGAGACTGAACATCAATGAAGCAAGCTGGGCTACCAACAAGGCGTTTAGCAAGCAATAATCCCCTTTCATTGGCAACTCACTGCTGCCTAGCAAGAAACCAGCTTCACTGCTTGTCAATAGTATGAAAGATGGAATGAGAAGCTCTGGACTTCTCATCCAATTCCAGAGCACATCTTAGCCATGATGTGGAGGTGCTCGTGTTGGACTGGGGGTGGACAACGTTAAAAATCACACAACACCAGGTTATATGCTAACAGGTTTATTTGGAAGTAGAAACTTTCGGAGTGCAGCTCTTTTATCAGGTAGCTAGTGACCTGACTCGCTACCTGATGAAACAGCAGCTCTACTTCCAAATAAACCTGTTGGACTATAACCTTGTGTTGGGTGATTTTTAACTTAGTACACATCTTGCCATAACCCATGTCACTCAGACACCTTTGAGATTTCACCCCTAAGAATGTACGGATGACCTGTTTAAGGTGTTGACCTGTTGAGAGGTGAACATTCATTAGGACACTAGCAATATCTTTTGCAAATTGTGACCAAGAGGGTGGACATTCAAAAGGTGGTGCTGCACTCATGCAGTAGAGCATTCAGCCTTGATTACAGGATATAATTAGTTCAGAATGACAGTCAGGCATCCCCAATCTGGGGAGGAGGCCTTGCCATTCAGAGCTCCTGATTTCTTTCTGAGAGGCGTTAGGAGCAATAGGTTAAAGGTATGGATGGGATGGGGGCTGGTTATGACCTTGGGCTCGGGTCAGAGGGGAAGGGTAGGTGCCCCTCCAATAGGCACAGGAGACCACCCCGAACCAGATTTTCTTGTCCAACACTGCTGGCTCACTGAAACCCACTAGGCTACCAAATTGGTCTAGGTATTACAAACCCACCGACTCACACAGCTACCTGGATTACACCTCTTCCCACCCTACCTCTTGCAAAAATGCCATCCCGTATTCCCAATTCCTCCGCCTCCCCCGTATCTGCTCCCAGGAGGAGCGGTTCCACCACAGAACACACCAGATGGCCACCTTCATTAGAGACCGCAATTTCTCTTCCCTCGTGGTTAAAGATGCCCTCCAATGCATCTCATCCACATCCCGCACCTCCGCCCCCAGACCCAACCCTTCCAACCGCAACAAGGACAGAACGCCCCTGGTGCTCACCTTCCACCCTACAAACCTCTGCATAAACCAAATCATCCGCCGACATTTCCGCCACCTCCAAACAGACCCCACCACCAGGGATATATTTCCCTCCCCACCCCTCTCCGCCTTCCGCAAAGACCGTTCCCTCCGTGACTACCTGGACAGGTCCACGCCCCCCTACGACCCACCCTCCCATCCTGGCACTTTCCCCTGCCACCGCAGGAACTGTAAAACCTGCGCCCACACCTCCTCCCTCACCTCTATCCAAGGCCCCAAAGGAGCTTTCCACATCCATCAAAGATTTACCTGCACATCCACTAATATCATCTATTGTATCCGTTGCTCCCGATGCAGTCTCCTCTACATTGGGGAGACTGGACACCTCC
>NW_025215374.1:15399-21692 GCF_004010195.1 Chiloscyllium plagiosum
AACATCCTCATCTGATTCACTCATGATTTTTTTAGGGAAGGAAACTACTGTTGTGGGAAAGGATTCACTCAGTCGTCCCACATGCATCCTTTACCTGGTCTGGCCTGCACATGACTCCAAACTCTCAGCAATGTGGTCGACTTTAAATCCCCTGTCCCCACTCCTGCCCCCAGAAAATGAGTGGGGAGAAACTTACTTGGATACAGTATATGGGTTGAAATTGCTGAGTGAGGCATTACCTCCTCCGGGTTAAGACTGTACCAAGGATCCAGTTACAAAGGGACACCTCAGTGCTTACCAATAGTAAATCAACTGGGGTGGTAGGGAAGGTCAGGGGTGTGTGTGTGTGCTTTGAGATTCAGCTGTTGAAGAAAACGAAAGCTACTTTTTGTAATTTTTTTGCTGGGGAGATCATGAAGCTGTAACAAAGTTGGGCCGCCATAAAGGTATCCTAAATTAGGACTCAGACATTGAAAGATATAAAATCCAACAGGTTTCTGTTTTAAAGCTGCTCATTCAGCTTCCAGCACTAAGTTGCCAAAGTCATGTATCAGAAGGAGCAGTGAATCAGTAGCGAGTATCGTTAGAAACTGTTAAGATTGTCATCTTTGCAGGTTACTGCATCGTTTCATCAGCATTCTAATGTTTACTGGCAGCAGCAGGAAGTGTTGTGGTTGTGTTCATGAGAAACAACTTTAAAAATCACACAACACCAGGATCTCGTCCAACAGGTTTATTTGGAAGCACTAGCTTTCAGAGCGCTGCTCCTTCAGCAGGTAGCTGTGGAGCAGGATCATAAGATACAAAATTTATAGCAAAAGATTAGTGTCATGCAACTGAAATGATATATTGAACAAACCAAGATTGCTGTTAAGTCTTTCACATTTTATAATGGGTTGCAGGTTTCGGTTCATTAATATGCAAATCCCAGAATAGGATAGGGTAAATAGACAAAGTCTTTTCCCTGGGATATGGGAGTCCAGAACTAGAAGGCATTCATTTTGGGTGAGAGGGGAAAGATATAACAGAGACATAAGCGGCAACTTTTTCACGCAGAGGGTGGTACGTGTATGGAATGAGCTGCCATAGGATGTGCTGGAGGCTGGTACAATTGTAACATTTAAGAGGCATTTGGATGGGGATGTAAAAAGGAAGGGTTTGGAGGGGTATGGGCCGGGTGCTGGCAGGTGGAATTAGATTGGGTTGGGATGTCTGGTCGGCGTAGACGGATTGGACCGTAGAGTCTGTTTCCATGCTGTACATCTCTAAGATTCTATGACTCTATTTTATTAAAAGAAGCAACAGCTCAGACAATGCATGGAAGGTGTGAGGTTTGAGTCTGTCAGTATCCTAATCTTGAGTCAGACTCGTTCTATTTCCAAAGTAGGAATTTATAAAATATTCCTTGCATTGACTGTCTGCAGATTGTGCACTTTTTGAGCAAAATAGAATGTATCTGCAAATATAATTCCGCAAATTCACCCTATTGACTTACGTGTATGTGTGTGTGTATAAGTGTGTATGTGTGTGTGTGAGAGAGAGAGCGAGAGAGAGAGAGACTGTATAGTGTAGTGGAGTCACCTGTAGTGTGACATCAACCCAAGGTCCATTTGAAGCCATCCTCATGGATTCTAAATTTGGGTATCAATAGCCAAGTTGAACTTGGCCTCTGCTCGACCACCAGAAACGATTAAGCAGGTACATAACACACATTGGAGAGTGTAATGTGGGACTTGTCTTTTGATTTGCAGATGGTGGGAGACTCTGGATGCTGAGATCCAGGGCAAACATATGCTGGTGGACATTCGGCTCAGAGAGATGGAGCTGGAAGCCAGGCTGCAGACCTTTGGGGATAAAGATAACCAGACATTTTATTCCATTTCTCTCCGGACAGACCCTTCTGATTGAGTCAGTGGACAGGGTCAGGAGGTGTGAGCGTGGATCAGGTAGGTAAAGGGGATCTGAGAGAGGGCTGCAAGGGGGTGGAGGAGCGAACTGGCTGGGTGCTAGGATTACGATCAACATTGGGGAGGTGGTGGTAAGGGACAGAATAGTGACAGGGATTGTCACCGGTCTCCGCAGTGGGTAGCAAGAGGCCAGATGACATTGGTGTCTATCTGGTGCCAAGATTTGGGAACCAATGTGCTCAGGGAAAGGGAGGTTACAGCAGGTGTGGTCCACAAATGTCAGGAGAGAGCCTCTGCTGAGGGTGCGTGAAACGTTAGAAGCTAACTCTGGACGGCACAGTGGCTCAGTGGTTAGTACCACAGCCTCACAGTCCCAGGGGTCCATGTTTGATTCCATCCTTGGGCAACTGACTGTGTGGACTTTGGCGCGTCCTCCTCCTTGTGTCTCTGTGGGTTACCTGCGAGTGATCTGGTTTCCTCCCACAGTCCAAAGATTTGCAGTTTAGGGTGGATCGGCCATGCTGAAGTGTGCAGATTAGAGTGGGTTAGCCATGAGGAACTGCAGTGCTGTAGGGTCAGCAGGTGGGTTTGGATTGGATGCTTTTTGGAAGGTTGGTGTGAATTTGATGGGCCGAATGGCCTGTCAGAATTATATGATTCTACTGCCTTCGCCACGTATATATTGAGAAATGATTGACCCAAGTCTGCTGTGGGAGGAGTGAGTTCCAGTTCATGAGATATCAACACCGGTCCAAGGGAAGGTGGGATTTGGGCAGTCTCTCTCCACAACCCTCTGCTCCCCTGTCCAATCTCTCCCCACCCACTGTCCCCCTTCCATTCTCTCTCAGCCCCCACCCCTCTGCCCTGCATTCTCTTCTTCCCCACCTCTGCACACCAGTCTTTCTCTTTCCCTCACCATCGGTCCCCACAATCTTCTCCATTCCGATCACCCTCTGTTTCCCCCCACAGCCCTCTTCCTCCCACCCCCTGTCGTCCCCTTGTCAATTATCTCTCTCACCCCCTGACACTCTGCCCCTCCGTCCATTCTCTGCCTCTTCCACCCACTCCCTGTTCTTGCGGATGCCTCAAACCCTCTTTGATCGCTGTATCAAACCCTTCTAGGAAGAGAGAAATAGAATGGATGTTGATGACTCTACCTGGTAGACACGGCTTCATGAGAAATGACTGATCTTTAAAATTGAGAATAGGTAAAATGATATATTCAGAAACATCATGAAAGCATGTCCAACTTTATAGAAAAGCTGCAGCCATCTTTCTGAAACATGCATTCAAATGTGTCCAGTTAGCCCACAGTTGAGGACAGGCTATAAGTTGAGGATGGCCTATTCCTAGTCTTGTGAAATTGATTCTGACTATGCAGAAATAGAACCGTAGAGTTGTAAAGTATGGAAACAAACCCTTTGGTCCATGCTGACCAGGTATCCTAAATTAATCTTGGTCCATATGTACCCACCCAAATGCCTTTCAAATTTTGTAATTGTACCAGCCTCTACCACTTCTTCTGGCAGCTAAGTCAATACATCCACCACCCTTTGCGTGAAAGATTTGCCCCTTAGGTCCTTTTTATATCTTTTCCCTCTCACCCAAAATGAATGCCCTCTAGTTCTGAACTCTCCCACCCCAGCGAAAAGACCTTGTGTATTTAACCTATCAATGCCCCTCATGATTTTATAAGGCTTTATAAACCCTCAGCATCCAATGCTGTATGTAAAACAGCCCCAGCGTATTCAGCCTCTCCCTGCAGCTGAACCCCTCCAACCCTTGCAACATATTTATAAATCGTTTTTGAACCCTTCTAAGTTTCACAACATCATTGCTACTCATGATTAATAGGCTGTGAACAATCTATCTTGTTCAGGGCATAAGAGGGGGCATTTGTTGAGGTGAATTAACTTTCAAACTTTTTTTCTGACCCTGAGGTCCCTTTTAAATGTTTTCCCTCTCAACCGAAATCTCTGCCCTCTCGCTTGGGATTCCCCTACCCTGGGGAAAAGACATTCAAAAGTCGAGGAGTCACACAAAATGCAAACGCAATAAAATGTCGAGCTACAGGTAAAATAAAATGTGGCTTCAGCTTTTTTTAAAACTCCTGTTGACATTTGACATTCAGGTACAAAATCTTGTCAGCCACACCGGCATCTCCACCGACCACACTGCGCATGTTCAGCGGTGTCAACAAGAATTGCGCATGCTCCTCGCTGTCCGCAATTACGGACCGCGACCTTCTTTTGATGGGCCAATGGGGAGCTCTGGATGACCGGAAGGAGCCTGGTTCTTTTGTCAATCAGAGCCCCGCTTTTGTCTGAATACGGAAGTTTGACCATGAGCTTCTGAAGCTGCAAAAAAAGCAGAAAGGAGACGCATTCCTTAAATAGTGATATATTTGGATGTGAAGAAAGTGAGGTCTGCATATGCTGGAGATCAGAGTCGAAAACTGTAGAGCTGAAAAGCACAGCAGGTTCAGGTAGCATCTGAGGAGCAGGAGATTCGACATTTCAGGCTCGAGCCCTTCATTAGGAATGATGTGTTGATGTACAAACAGGCCTCAGCGTCCTTCTGTACTAGCAAGCAATGAGCAAGGCAAGTGGTACATTAGCAAGAGGAATTGAGTTCAGAGGTGGAGATGTATTCCTGCAGTTGGGGGGGAGGGGTGTCACTGAATATATTCAAGGCTGAGTTCATTTGAGTTTTCGACAACAAGGAAGTGGATGGTTATGGGGGGAGGCAAGAAAATGTGTTTAAGACCAGTATAGAACAGTTAGACAGTCAGACAGTGCAGAAACAGACTGTTCTGTCCAACTAGTCCATGCTGACTATGTTCTCAAATTAAACTAGTTGCACCTGCCAGTGTTTGGCCCAAATCCCTCTGAACCATTCCTATTCATGTGTTGATGCAAATGCCTTTTAACTGGACCTACATCCACCACTTGAACTGAAATTATTGTGGTTTGAATCTGCCGCTTCCGGTTGTCAGTTCCAGCTGTCCGTTGCAGTGGTCGGTATATTGGGTCCAGGTCAATGTGCTTCTTGATTGAATCTGTGGATGAGTGCCATGCCTCTAGAAATTCCCTGTCTGTTCTCTGTTTCGCTTGTCCTGGGACTGCACTACTATTATAGGACAAGCCAAATAGAGAACAGACAGGGAATTCCTAGAGGCATGGCACTCATCCACAGATTCAATCAATAAGCACATCGACCTGGACCTAATATACCGACCACTGCAGCGGACAGCTGGAACTGACAACCGGAAGCGGCAGATTCAAACCACAATAAATGCCGGAGGAAAGATCATAGAAGTGCTTCACAGGAGGCTCCCAAGCACTGAAGATGTCACCTAGACAGGGGACGAAACACAAATTCCCAGCTAGGCGAACAGAACCACAACGTACATGCAGGAAGCTTATTTAGGTGGAACTGAGAAATAAGAAAGGGATGATCACCTTATTGGGATTTTATTATAGACTCCCTAATAGTCAGAGGGAAATTGACAAAAAATTTGTAAGGAGATTTCAGTTATCTGTAATAATAATAGGGTGGTTATGGTCAGGGATTTTAACTTTCCAAACATAGACTGGGACTGCCATAGCGTTAAGGGTTTAGATGAAGAGGAATTAAATATGAACAAGAAAATTTTCTGATTCAGTAAATGGATGTTCTGACTAGTGAAGGTGCAAAACGTGACCTACTCTTGGGAAATAAGGCAGAGCAGGTGACTGAGCTGACAGTGGAGGAGCACTTTGGGGCCAGTGACCAGAATTCTATGAGCTATAAAAGAGTGATGATAAAGTATAGACCAGATCTAAATTGGAGGATGACTAACTTGGTATTAGGCAAGATCTTTCAAGAGCTAACTGGGAGCAGATGTTCGCAGGTAAAGGGATGGCTGGAAAATGGGAAGCCTTCAAACATAAGAAACTGAGAGTCCAGAGACAGTATATTCCTGTTAGGGTGAAAGGGGAAGAACTCAGTAAAAACAAGGACTGCAAATGCTGGAAACCAGATTCTAGATGAGATGGGCTTTTGCCCAAAATGTCGATTTTCCTGCCCCTCAGGTGCTGCCTGAACTGCTGTGTTTTTCCATCACTCTAATCTAGAACCTAGGATGAAAGGGGAGGCTGGTAGGTGTAGTGAATGCTGGATGACTCGAGGAATTGAGCTTTTGGTTCAGAAAAAGAAGGAAGCATATGACAAGTATAGACAGGAGATATCGAGTGAATCCTGACAGTAAAAAGGCAGTTGGTGTATACTTAAGAGTAAACTCAGGAGAGCAAAAAGGGAACATGAGATAGCTTTGACAAGTAGAGTTAAGGAGGAATATAAATGTGTACAAGAAAATTTTCTGATTCAGTAAGTGGATGTTCTGAC
>NW_025215374.1:23138-33828 GCF_004010195.1 Chiloscyllium plagiosum
CTCATGATTTTATAAACAGACAAGGTCTTTTCCCTGGGTTGTGGAGTCCAGAACTGGAGGGCATAGGTTTAGAGTGAGAGGGGAAAGATTTTAAAAGGGACCTCAGGGACAAGTGTTTCATGCAGAGGGTGGTGCATGTATGGAATGAGTGTCAGAGGAAGTGATGGAGGATGGTACAATTACGGCATTTAAAAGGCATCTGGATGGGCATATGAATAGGAAGGGTTTAGAGCGATAGTGGGCAAGTCCTGGCAAATGGGACGAGATTAGGTTAGGATAACTGGTCGGCATGGACGAGTTGGGCTAAAGGGTCTGTTTCCGTGCTGTACACCTCTACGCCTTTACTTCAGAACTCTGAAATTGTTCATGAAAACCACTTCAGTAATCTGCCCAGTTTTAACACTACAATGCACAGGGGCAGAATGAGGCCATTTGGCCCATTGAGTCTGCTCCACCAGTCGATCATGGCCGATATGTTTCTCAACCCCATTCTGTTGCCTTCTCCTCGTAACCCTTGATCCCCTTACTTATCAAAGACCTATCTATCCCTGTCTTAAATGCCCTCAATGACTTGGCCTCCACAGCGCTATGCAGCAATGAGATCCACAGATTCACCATCCTCTGGCTGCAGAAATTCCTCCTCATCTCAGTTCTGAAGGGCATTTCTTCACCCTGAGCCTGTGTCCTCTGGTCCTCGTTTCTCCTACTGGTGGAAACATCTTCCCCACATCCACTGTATCCAGTCAGAGTCACGCAGCACGGAAACAGATCCTTTGGTCCAACCAGTCCATGTCGACCATAATCCCCAACTAAACTAGTCCCACCTACATGTGCTTGGCCCAATATCCCTCTGAACATTTCTTATTCATGTACTATTCCAAATGTCATTTAAATGTTGTGACTGTAAGCGCATCTACCACTTCCTCTGGAAATTCATTCCACACGTGAAGCACTCTGTGTAAAAATGGTGCCCCTTATTTTGTTTTTAAATCTTTCTGTTCTCACCTTAAACATATGTCTGCTGGTCTTGAAATCCCTCATTCCAGGGAAATGACTCCTGACAGTCATCTTCTCTGTATCCAGCAAGATTTTATAAATCTCTAAGAAGACCTGAGATGTTAGCTTGCTCTCTCTCTGTGGACGCTGCCTGACCAGCTGTGATCTCCAGCATTTGTTGTTTTCAGGAAGAATTCCAGCGTCTGTCGCAATGCGCTCCTAAATGTTGGCTACCTCTTTCCAGATCCTTTGAGACTCGACCTGACTCAACAATCCACTGTGCGGTACAGTCAATAAACTTCCACATTCATCTCTTTCAGCACACATGGGCGGCACGGTGGCTCAGTGGTTAGCACTGCTGCCTCACAGCACCAGGGACAAGGATTTGATTCCAGCTTCAGGTGACTGTCTGTGTGGAGTTTGCACATTGTCCCCCCCCCCGTAGCTGTGTGGGTTTCATCCAGGTGCTCCGGTTTCCTCCCACAGTCCAAAGATGTGCTGGACAGGGTGAATTGGCTATGCTAAATTGCCCCCATAGTGTTCAGGGATGAGTGGGTTAGGTATATTAGTCAGAGGTAAATGGAGAGTTGTTGGGCCAAATGGCCTCATTCCGCACTGTAGGGATTCGATGTGGCAACCCCCCAGCTGTTTGCATTTCCTGTAGAGGAAGTGGGGACGGGCCGAAAGTTCAGTGAGTGTGAAGCGAAAATTAAACATAGTGCTTTGCTTGAGCTCAAGCTGAGTGACTTGGTGACGGGACTGGAAAAGGTATGGTGTCTGTGGTTAGTGATGCTGCCTCACGGTACCAGAGAGCCAGATACAATTCCAGCCTCGGGGCCGTTGTCTGTGTGGATATTGCACATTCTCTGTCTGGTGTTTGCGGCGGATTTCTTCCAGAGCACCTGTTTCTTCCCACTATCCAAAGATGTGCAGGTTTGGGTGAATTAGGCATGTTAAATTGTCCACAGTGTCCAGGATGTGTAGGTTAGATGCATTAATCAGGTGTAAATTTAGACCAATCAGAGTAGGGCAATGGTGCTTTCAATTTCATGGAATTACAAAAGAAAAGAATGTTCCGCATAAAGTAGAATTGCTTGTTCTGAATTTCTACCCTGACTGACAGTGATGACTTTCATAATTTTTTTTCCAGTGCATTTGAAGATTTGAAGACTGAAGTTTCAAATTCAGTAGTTGAAGGCCTTATGCCCGAAACAGCAACTCTCCTGCTCCTTGGATGCTGCCTGACCTGCTGTGTATTTCCAGCACCACACATTTTGACTGACTCTCCGGCGTCTGCAGTCCTCATTTTCACGTCAATGACAGACAGTCAATCAATTCATTGGGACTGTAACGATTTTCGACTATGATTCTGTGAGGAGGAGCAAAACTCTTTGGTTTCTGTTTCAGTACGCTTTCAGCATCAGTGGAGCTGGATGAGAGACGCTACTGTGGCAGCGCATTGAATGTGCAGCCTGTAACAATTATACAGCCTGGAAAGAGGAATTCACAGCAGAGAGGGATTGTACATGCGTTTGTGTGCAGCTAAAGCTTTGGCCACGGAGAAACCAGAGGAATCTCGCCCCATGGAGAAACCGTGGAAGTGTGGTGACTGCGGGAAAGGCTTCAGTGTCCCATCTGCCCTGGAAATTCATCAGCGCAGTCACACCAGGGAGAGGCCGTTCTCCAGCCCAGAGTGTGGGAAGGGATTTATCCGCTCTTCCCACCTGCTGGACCAAGTCCACACTGGGGAGAGACCATTCACCTGCCCAGAGTGCGGGAACAGCTTCACCCACTCCTCCCATTTGCTGGCGCACCAACGTGTCCAAACCGGGGAGAGGCCCTTCCCCTGCTCTGATTGTGGGAAGGCCTTCAGCAAATCCTCTGACCTATTGAAGCACCAGCGGGTCCACACGGGGGAGAGGCCATTCAGTTGCCCCGAGTGCGGGAAGGCCTTTAGCAATTCCTCTGCCCTGCTGAGGCACCAGTGGGTCCACACAGGCAAGAAGCCGTTCCCCTGCCCCGAATGCAGGAAGGGCTTCAGCAGTTCCTCCTCCCTGCTGACACACCAGCAGGTCCACATTTGCCTGCCATGAGTGTGGGAAGGGCTTTACCCAGCCCTCCCAACTGCTGACCCACCGCCGGGTCGACACGGGGGAGAAGCCGTTCTCCTGCTCAGTGTGCAGGAAGGGCATTGCGGTCTCCTCCAATCTCGTGGCCCACCAGCGGGTCCACATGGGGGAGAGGTCCTTCAGCTGTCCCGAGTGCGGGAAGGCCTTCAGCAATTCCTCCCACCTGCTGAGGCATCAATGGATCCACACTGGGGAGAAGCCGTTTTCCTGCCCAGAGTACGAGAAACGCTTTAACCGCTCCTCCCACCTACTGACCCACCGGCGGGTCCATAGAGGGGAGAGGCCATTCAGCTGCCCTGAATGTGGCAAGACGTTCACATTTTCCAGCAACTTGCGAAGACACCAGCAGGGGCACCAGTGCTCCCAACAATCTGATTCCGCCAGTGACGCTACTGTGGACTAAACCTTCTGCCCCGTTCCGACAATGGGTGCTGTGGGAAAATTGATGGGCTTTTTAAAAAAAAATTCTGGACTTCACACCACCTCGCACCCCCAACTGCAACCCCACAGTGGCTCAGGGCGGCATGGTGGCTCAGTGCTAAGCACAGCTGCCTCAGAGCCATGGACTCGGGTTTGAATCTACTGTTTGATTCTCCCGTGTCTGCGTGGGTTTCCTCGGGGTGTTCTGGTTTGTTCCCACAATACAAAGATGTACAAGTTAGGGTGAGTTAGCCTAGCTAAATTGTCCGTCGTGTTCAGGAATGTGTAAGTGTGGTACATTAGTCAGGGGTAAATGTAGACTGGTCAAGTGTGTGGTGCTGGAAAAGCACAGCAGGTCAGGCAGCATCTGAGGCGCAGGAGGATCAACGTTTTGGGCATAAGTCCTTCCTCAGCAATGATGCCTGAAACATTGATTCTCCTGTTCTTCGGCTGCTGCCTGAGCTGCTGTGCTTTTCCAGCACCACACTCTCGACTATGATCTCCAGCATCTGCAGTCCTCACTTTCTCCAAGTAAATGTAAAGTAATAGGATTAAGAGAATGGGTCTGGGTGGGTAACTGTACGGAGGGTTGGTGTTGCCTTGTTGGGCCAAAGGGCCTGTTTACATTCTGTAGGGATTCTGTGATTCCATAAACTTTGCTTCCAGTGGGCGACACTACTGAGTCTGGGACTGCACGTTCCCACTGAAACAATCCGTAGAAAGCTAAGACCACTGGAGCAGACATTAGGCCATTCAGCCAACTGAGTCTGTTCCGCCATTTGTTAGAAACAAAAAAAATTGCGGTTGCTGGAAATCAAAGTAGGCAAGCAGTATGCTGGGAGAATGCAGCAAGCCAGGCAGCATCAGGAGGTGAAGTTAGCGTTTCAGGACTGAAGAAGGGTTCTTCCCGAAACATTGACTTCTGTATCTGGAACAATTTCCCAGATTGTTGCCAGGGGTTGGAGGGTTTGAGCTGCAGGGAGAGGCTATTTGGCTGGGCGAGAGATTTAAAAGGGACGTAAGGGGCAATGTTTTCAGGCAGAGGGGAGTGCATGTATGGAATGAGTTTCCAGAGAGAGTGGAGGCTGGTACAATTATACCACTTAGAAGGCATCTGGTTTCGGACCTGAACAGGAAGGGTTTAGAAGGATAATGGGCCAAATACTGATAAATGGGACCAAATTAATTTAGGATGTCTTGTCAGCATCGATGAGTTGGACCGAAGGGTCTGTTTCCGTGCAGTATATCTCTGTCTACCGGTCCTGATGTAAGTTTTAAAATGGAGTCCAAGTAACTTTGAATAGTTCAGTCTTGTTGAACTCCCCTCTTGAAAGGTTTCAAATGAATCCCTCCAAGTGATACTGTTTAAAAATGCCGTGTTGTACAAAATATCCCATTAAGTTCGACGCAAACTCACAGCTGAAGACATCAGAAGTCACACAACATCAGGTTACAGCTTTAGGAGCATTGCGGGCCTGTTTACATTCTGTAGGGATTCTGTGATTCCATAAACTTTGCTTCCAGTGGGTGACACTACTCGGAGTCTGGGACTGCACGTTCCCACTGAAACAATCCGCAGAAAGCTAAGACCACTGGAGCAGACATTAGGCCATTCAGCCAACTGAGTCTGTTCCGCCATTTGTTAGAAACAAAAAAATATTGTGGTTGCTGGAATCCAAAGTAGGCAAGCAGGATGCTGGGAGAACGCAGCAAGCCAGGTAGCATTAGGAGGTGAAGTTAGTGTTTCAGGACTGAAGAAGGGTTCTTCCCGAAACATTGACTTCTGTATCAGAAACAATTTCCCAGATTGTTGCCAGGGGTTGGAGGGTTTGAGCCGCAGGGAGAGCTATTTGGCTAGGTGAGAGATTTAAAAGGGACGTAAGGGGCAATGTTTTCAGGCAGAGGGTAGTGCATGTATGGAATGAGTTTCCAGAGAGAGTGGAGGCTGGTACAATTATACCACATAGAAGGCATCTGGTTTCGGACCTGAACAGGAAGGGTTTAGAAGGATAATGGGCCAAATACTGACAAATGGGACCAAATTAATTTCGGAGGTCTTGTCAGCATCGATGAGTTGGACTGAAGGGTCTGTTTCCGTGCTATACATCTCTATGTCGACCGGTCCTGATGTAAGTTTTAAAATGGAGTCCAAGTAACTTTGAATAGTTCAGTCTTGTTGAACTCATCTCTTGAAAGGTTTCAAATGAATCCCTCCAAGTGATACTGTTTAAAAATACCGTGTTGTACAAAATATCCCATTAAGTTCGGCGCAAACTCACAGCTGAAGATATCAGAAATCACACAACACCAGCTTACAGACCAACAGGTTTATTTGAAATCACAAGCTTTAGGAGCATTGCTCCTTCTTCGTCACTTCACTGACAAAGGAGCAGTCCTCCAAAATCTCGTGAGTTCAAATAAACCTGTTGGACTCTAACCTGGTGCCATTTGACTTCTGCCCTTGTCCAGCCCAATCTAACACCAGCACTTCCAAATCAGAGTTGACTAATGAGATCGGATTTTATTCAGTGTGATTAAGTGAGATGCTCATCTGAAAATTCAAAACTGTTGGAGCGACAAAGAGACACGAGTCAGTGCTACAGCACGGAGACAGGCCCATCGGCCCAAAATGGTCCATGCCGACCAATATGTCCATCAACAGTAACCCTATTTCCCTGCACTTGGCCACTATCCTTCTAAACCTTTCCTCTCCATGTATTTGACCAAATGTATTTTAAATGTTGTTCATGTACCTACCTCAACCACTTCCACTGGCAGCTCAGTCCATACGCAAACCACACTCTGAAAAAATATGTGGGGCAAAAATTTTACAATCTCTCCCCTCTCACCATACAAATGTGTCCGAGGGGGAAAACATTCCAGCCTTTATTCCAATTTGTTAATAATGGTGCAGTGATGATTTCAGCTGTGTGTGTGTCAAGGATCTCTCATTTCTAAACCAATGCAGTGCCACTTAAGTTTACCTGACCTTAAAACGAATGGTACCCCATTCATTTAAAATATGTATGGTTTCTGTGCAAAGTCAGTCCTCATTGGAAAACAGCCAATAGTGTCTTAAATCCCATAGACTGCTTTTGACCAGGTTTGTATGCTCTGTTTTGAGATGTAGGAGTAAAACTTCACGGTAAAAGATTAATGCAGCCTTTATTCATGACTCATTATTAAACACACTTTCTCCATTTACGGCTGTAATTGAGAGGCTTCTCTGAATTAGTCGACATGTTTGTAACAAGTTGTGAAACATGAAAGGGTTCTGAAAAGACTTACAAAGATACTGCCAGGGTTGGAGGGTTTCAGCTGCTGCAAGAGAAAATAGACTGGGGCTATTTTCCCTGGAGAGTCAGAGGCTGAGAGGTGACCTTACAGACGGTTTTGCGGTAGAAGCGTTTTAGGAAAAAAAAAATCTCAAACCTTTGTTGCCTTTGCCAATATCTGTTGGCCATTAGTGAAGTCCCTTAGCCCAAACGAATCAGACCCTCTGCCTTTACAACCCCTGTTGGGGAAAGAAAATCAAGAACAACATAATCTTCTTAAAGGAGTAACATCATCACAACAGAGAGCACACAAGCTGAAACGTTTCTATCAAAAGGTCGTACAGTTAGCAGGCCGAGATAATGACTTTTCAATTTAGCTAATTAATTTAATTAGGACTCTCCATGTATTTTAAATATTGTTAATGTACCTACCTCAACCACTTCCACTGGCAGCTCAATCCATACGCAAACCACACTCTGAAAAACTATGTGGGACAAAAAGTTTACAATCTCTCCCCTCTCACCATACAAATGTGTCCCCAGTCTTGAAAGGCTTAGCAGGATAGAGGCCAAGTGCAAGGAAATGGGGTTACTGTTGATGGACATTTTGGTCGGCATGGACCAGTTTGGGCCGATGGGCCTGTTTCCATGCTGTAGCACTGACTCGTGTTTCTTTGTCGCTACCAACACCTATTAAATTTAAATCTGACAACAGAGGACCAATCCTATTGTAAAAACTCAATATAGCATCAAGGGTAGAAAAGAAGGGGACAGTTGGACAGAGCCCCAGTGCTTAGAGTCCTCAGCACGAGAGAGAGAAATCAGCCCTGACAGTCTGTGAATGAGAGAGCAAAAAAACCAGAAGAGCAGGAATTGGAGGAGACATTCCTGACAAAAGATTCAATAAAAGGATGCATAGAATATTCTGGAAGACATGTAACCTGGCTGTAATCAGAGACACTAAATTCTATTTCTTGTTATATTAGTGGATCTTGTATTTATTGGAACAGCATATGACAAGAATCCTGTTTTATGCCAGAATTGTCAGTAGTTCAAAGGGATTTATTCGGTTTGTTAATAAATTAGTTCAGTTGTTCACCATTCAAGTTGGATACGTAAATTGCTTTTTGTTGATTTTTAAAGTGTCAGGGATTTATTTTTGTTTTTAAGACTAGAGCAGATGACACCACTTTTCAGACTAATTTTATAGATTATAGGGCAATGCGCTCCTCTTTTGGTGTTTCAGTTTGAGATCTCAGAGGGGAGGGGATTCAGCATTCGCTTTATAACAGTATTGCCGTCCTGCTGAATGCAAAGGAGTCATTATTAATCCCAACCTCTCACTCTGATTGTGAGTGAATCGCTTTAATTTGAATACTGACGCAGAAACTGCACAGACAACCAACTGTTGAAACAATGATTTACACTTTATTGTAGGTAGCAACCAAAAAAATAAAACCCCTCAAGTAAGCAAGTTCAGTCTCCCTTCCCCCGCCCAAATCTTGGCCATCACCCAAGTGATGGTGGAATTTAACATTTTTTCCACCAACAGTGCCCATCTCTGGAAGTTTACAGGGGTTTGATGCAGTGTTGTTCTTCCAAGTACCGTTCCAAATCATTCTGGAGTTGAATTCTGGTGGAGTACCCTCACTTTCAGATTTGTGGTGTAACGTTTCTTTAGATTTTGACACCACTTCCCCACCCTTCTGGAGACCTCAGGTCTGTAGCTTACCTTATCCTTGAGGGCTTTCCACCTGTTTGAAACAGCCTGTCCTGCAATTAACCCCTTTACGCCAAGGCCTGCCTTCTACAGGCAGAATTAATTGTCCTTTTGTCACACAGTCATTAAACACCATTATCTCATCTCTCCAAAGAAACAGCTCATTGTGCTGCCTCCTCCTTCCCAGCGATGTATGTTATTTGTTAACTCCCTTGTAGCAGTTTCTCATTGGCCCTTTCATTTCTTGGTCCAGAAAGAGTTATTGCTGACTCATGAAGTTATCAAAGTTCTGGAGTTTACAGGACCACACCACATTCCTCTCTGCCTCCCCCAGGAATAACGATCATTCATGAAATACTCGCAGTTCCTGACATTCCTTGGTATCCCCAAATACAATCCATATGTCAGGAAATCACTGGTGCTGCCCTGACACCAGATAGTCACTGTTGGAATAGAAGGATTATGGGGAGAAAATGCAGAAATCCGAAGTGCAAAGAGACTTGGGAGTTCAAGTCCAGGATTTTCTCAAAGCAAACTTGCAGGTTGAGTCAGTAGTTAGGAAGGCAAATGCAATGATGGTGTTTATTTTGACAGGACTTGAATACAAAAGCAGGGATGTACTTCTGAGACTCTAGCTCTGGTCAGGCCACATTTGAAGCATTGTGCGCAGTTTTGGGCCTCCTATTTAGCAAGGATGTGTTGGCCCAGGAGGGTGTTCAGAGGAGGTTCACGAGAATGGTCCCAGGAATGAAAAGTTAATGGGGCACTTTTGAGGGCTCTGGTACTATATGGAGTTTAGAAGGATGAGGGGGGTTGCAATTGAAACCTACTGGATACTGAACAGCCTGGAGAGAGTGGATGTTGGGAAGATGTTTCCATTGTTAGGACAAACTAGGACCCGAGGGTACAGCCTTAGAGGAAAAGGAAGACCTTTTAGTTGGGAGACAAGGAGAAACTTCTTCAGCCAGAGAGTGGTGTATCTGTGGAATTCACAGCCACAGAAGGCTGTGGAGGCCAGGTCATTGAGCATATTTAAGATGGAGACAGAAATGTTTTTAAGTATTAAGAGGATCAAGGGTTCCAGGACGAATGGGCTTGAGAAAGTTAACAGCCACGATTGAATGGTGGAGTGGACTCAATGGGGTGAATGGCCTAATTTCAGTTCCTATGGTCTTATGATATGCTGATGTGTGGAGGGGTGATGAGTGGGCAAAGAGATGAAGTGGGGAGTAGCGTTAAGGGGAAGCTGGATTCCGACACAAGGGAGAAAGAAATACAAGAACTGTACAATAAATTTCAGAACTCTTAGTAGCACTGGCATGCAAAGGGATCTGGGCATATAGATCCCTGAAAGTGGAAACAGATGTGGGTATGGTGGTCAAGAAGACCAATTCCCTGAGTGTAAGAATTGGCAAGTTATGTTACAGCTATTTATTTCAACCACATTCGGAATATTGTATGCAGTTCTGGTCACTACTCTATCAGAAGGACGTGGATGCTCTGGAAGAGGGTGCTTTAGTCAAGGGCTAATGTTGTGTAATAGGAGTAGGTGAATAAGTCTGTGTCAGTTACTCTTCAGAGGGTCAGTGTGCACATGTTGCGCTGAATGGTCTTTTCCACACTAGGGATTGTATGTTACTCAGAGGTTTTTTTTAATTCCCCAGGGTGAAAAGGTCAACCACAAAAGGGCACAGGTTCAAGGCAAGAGGAGGGCAGTCTACGGGAGAAGTGGAGGGGAAAGTTTTTCACACAGAGGGTTGATGGGTGGTGGAAGCAAGCACCTGAGCAACTTTTAAGGTGTATCTTGATAGACACACGAACGCGAGATGAACAGAAGGATAGAAACCACACATGGGCAATAAATAGCAGGTCCAAGTGAGAATTAAGAATTGGCACAGGCTTGACAGGGGTGCCTAAACCAAATAAGAAGGGCTTGTGACTATGCTGTATTGTACTGATACAAGTTTTCCCCACTATCCAAAAGTGGACTGTTCATATGAAACCTTTCATAAGGCAAAATAGAGTAAAGCGAAGAAGCAATGAACATTAATTCATTTATATCGTATATACTCAAGTAATAGTCAAATTTTTGACTACTTTTCAAGGTTAAATTTAGGGGGTCAACTGTTACTTGGATACTACTTGAGGGG
>NW_025215374.1:33934-37739 GCF_004010195.1 Chiloscyllium plagiosum
CAGTTATTCCAAGCTGTTACTCAGGAGCATCAGGAGAGCACAAAGCTATTGGTGCCGAATACCCAGAGACAGGAGGAGGAGAGCGCACAGGTATTGTCGCTTGTTGCTCAGGGGCAGCACGAGAGCACACAGCTATTGGAGGCAGTTACTCAGGGGCCAAAGGTGTAGAGCACACAGCTATTGAAACCTTTTAAACCGGGTCAGCAGGAGGAGACCACACAACTATTGGAGTCTTTCATTTAGGTCAGCAGGCCAGCACAGATTTATTGGAGCCAATTACTCAGAAGGGGCAGAAGGACAGCACACAGCTATTGGAACCTGTTACTCAGGGGCAGCAGGGGGAGAGTATGCTGCTATAGGACCCTTCTAATCAGGAGCAGCAGGAGGAAAGCACATAGATATTGAAGCCTGTTACTCGGGCAGCAGGAGGAGAGCACACAGCTATTGAAGCCTGTTACTGGGGGGCAGCCGTAGGCGAGCACACTGCAAATTGAGCCATTTACTCCAGGGCGGCAGGCGGACAGCACACAGCTACTGTAACCAGTATTCATGGTCAACAGCAGTGCATGCAGCTACTGGTGCCAGGTACTCAGTGTAGCATGAAGAGAGCCAGCAATTTGAGCCTCTTTCTCAGGAGCAGCAGGAGGAGAGCTCAATCATATTGAAGTCTGTTACTCAGGTGCAGCAAGAGGATAGCACAGAGATATTGGAGCCTGTTACTAAGGGGCAGCAAGATGACAGCATTCAGTTATTGGAGCCTGGAGCTCAGCAGCAGCAGCAGCAGCAGCAGCAGCAGCAGCAGGAGCAGCAGCAGCAGAGCATACAGCTTTTGGAGCCTGTTACTCAGGATCATCTGGAGAGCACACAGATATTGGAGCCTGTTGGTCAGGGGCAGAAGGGGAGCACACGTATTGGAGCCTTTTACTCATGGGCAAGAGGAGGACAGCACGCAGGTATTGGAGCCTGTTACTCAGGGTCAGCATTTGGTGAACACACAGGTTTTGGAACCATTTACTCAGGGGCAGCAGGAGCATAACAAATAGTTATGGTAGCCCTGTACTCAGGGTCAAAGGCAGAACATGCAGCTATTGTAGCCTGTTACACAGGTTAGCAAGAAGAGAGCATGCAGATTTTTGAGCCTCTTCCTCAGGAACAGCAGGAAGAGAGCACACACCTATTGTAGCCTATTACTGTGGAACAACAGGAGGAGAGCACACAGCTATTGAAGCCTGTTACTCAGAGGCAGCAGGAGGACAGCATTCAGTTATTGGAGCCTAGTACGCAGAGGCAGCAGAAGAACATGCAGCTATTTGAGCCTATTCCGCAGGAGCAGCTAGAGAAAACACACCTATTGGAGCCTGTTACTCAGGAATGGAAGGAGAGCACACAGCTATTGGAGCGTGTTGCTCGGGGAAGCAGACGAGCACACAGCGTTTGCAGCCTGTTAGGCAGCAGCAGCAGGAGGCGAGATCACTGATATGGGAGCCTGTCACTCATGGACGCCAGGAGAGCACTCAGCTATTGGAACCTATTTCTCAAGAGCAGCAGGAGAAGATCACACATCTTTTGGAATCTGGTACTCAGGGGCAACAGGAGGCGAGCACACATGAATTGGAGCTTGTTACGCATGGGCAGCAAGAGAGCATGCTGCCAGTGGAGCCTGTTGCTCAGGGGCAGCAGGAGGTGAGTAGACACTGTTGGAGCCTATTACTCCGGGGCAGCAGGAGGCGAGCGCACTGCTATTTGAGCTATTTACTCCAGGGCAGCAAGAGGACAGCACACAGCTCTTGGAGCCTGTTACTCTGGGGCAGCAGTACAGCATGCAGCTGTTGGAGCCTATTCCTCAGGAGTAGCCGGAGAACACACACTTATTGGACACTATTACTCAGGAGCAGCAGGAGGAGAGCACACAGCTATTGGAGCCTGTTACTCAGGGGCAGCAGGAGGAGAGCAGAAACGAATTGCAGCCTGTTGCTCATGCGCGGCAGGAGGCGAACACACTGCTATTGGACCAATTTACTCCCAGCTATTGCACCCTGTACTCAAGGTCAACAGCAGAGCATGCAGCAGAGCACTGCAGCCTGTTACTCAGGGTAGCAGGAAGAGAGCATGCAGCAATTTGAGCCACTTCCTCAGGAGCAGCAGGAGATGAGCACACAGCTATTGGAGCCTTTCACTCAGGTGCAGCAGGAGGAGAGCACAGAGGTATTGTAGCCTGTTACTCTGTCAGCAGGGGAGCACACATCTATTGGAGCCTGTTACTCCGGGGCAACCGGAGGAGAACACACAACTGTTGGAGAATGTTACTCAGGAGCTACAGCAGGAAAACGCGTAGGTATTGGTACCTGTTAGACAGGAGCAACAGGAGGAGAGTACCCAGCTATTGGAGATTGTTACGCAGGTGTAGGAGGAAAGCATACAGCTTTTGGAACCTGTATCTCGGGAGCAGTATGATGAGAGCACTCACGTATTGGAGCCTGTTACTCAGGGGAAGCAGGAGGCGAGCACACTGCTATTGGAGCTATATTCTGCAAGACAGCAAGAAGACAGCACACAGCTATTGCACCCTGTACTCAGGATCAACAGCAGAGCATGCAGCTACTGGACCCTGTTACTCAGGGTAGCAGGGAGAGAGCATGCTGCGATTGGAGACTCTTTCTCAGGGGCAGCAGGAGGAGAGCACACAGCTATTGGAGGCTTTTACTCAGATGCAGCAGAGCATGCAGTTATTGGAGCCTGTTCCTCAGGAGCAGCAGCAGGACATCACACACCTGTTGGGGCCTGTTACTCAGGGGCAGCAGGAGGAGGATTATTAAATCCTGTGACTCTGCTTCATGAGGAGAGCACACAGCTAAGGGAGCCTTGTATTCAGGTGCAGGAGGAGAGCACACAGCTATTGGACACTATTACTCAGCAGCAACAGGAGAGCACACAGCTATTGGAGACTGTTACTCAGGAGCAACAGGAGAGTATCCAGCTTTTGGAGCCTGTTAATATGGAGGAGCAGGAGAGCATACAACTGATAGAGTCGGTTACTTAGAGACAACAGAAGGAGAGCACACAGATATTGTAGCCTGTTACTCAGTATCAGAAGGGGAGCACACATCTATTGGATTCTGTTACTCCGGGGCAACAGAAGGAGAACATACAGCGATTGGAGCCTCTAACACAGGAGCAGTAGGAGGAGAGCACGCAAATATTGGAACTTGTTGCTCAGGGTGAGCAGTCGGAGAGCACAGAGCTATTGGAGCCTGTTAACCAGCAGCAGCAGGACGTTAGAACCCAGCTATGGGAGCCTGTTAGTCGGGGGAAGCAGGAGTAGAGCACACAGATATCGGAACCTGTTACTGAGGGGCAGCAGGAGAGAACATAGGTATTGGAGCCTGTGACTCAGGGGCAGGAAGTGAGCACACAGCTGTTGCAGACTGTTACTCCGGGGCAACAGGAGGAGAACACACGACTATTGGAGCCTGTTACTCAGTAGCAACAGGAGGAGAGTACTCAGGTATGAGAGCTTGTTACTCAGGTGCAGGACGGGAGCACACAGCTTTTGGAACCTGTTACTCAGGAGCAGCAGGAAGAGATCACACAGCTTTTGCAGGCTGTGTGTGCAGTTTTGGTCGCCATTCTATAGGAAGGATGTGGAGGCACTGGAACGGGTGCAGAGGAGGTTTACCAGGATGTTGCCTGGTATGGTAGAAAGATCGTATGAGGAAAGGCTGAGGCACTTGGGGTTGTTTTCATTGGAGAAAAGAAGGCTTAGGGGTGACTTGATAGAGGTGTACAAGATGATAAGGGGTTTAGA
>NW_025215374.1:37886-44615 GCF_004010195.1 Chiloscyllium plagiosum
AACGGAGCCATTTACTCAGGGTCAGCAGGAGGGCAGCGCACAGCTATTGTGGTCCAGTACTCAGGGGCAGCAGCAGAACATGCAGTTATTGGAGCCTGTTACTCAGCGTAGCGAAAGGAGAACATGCAGTTATTGGAGCCTTCGACACAGGAGCAACAGGAGGAGAGCACACAGCTATTGGAATCTGGTAATCAGGGACAGCAGTAGAGAATGCAGTTATTGAAACCTGTTACTCAGTGTAGCAGGAGGAGATCGCACAAGTTTTGGAGCCTGTTACTCATGCGCAGGAGGAGAGCACACGCGTTTTGGAGCCCGTGAATCAGGAGCAAATGGAGGACAGCGCACAGATCTTGGAGTCTGTGACCCAGGGACAGGAGGAGAGCATGCTACTATCCGAGCCTGTGAGTCAGCAGCAGCCGGAGGAGAGCACACAGATATGGTGGTCTGTTACTCAGGGGAAGGAGGCGAGGACACAGTTAATGGATTTTTAATCAGCAGCGGCAGGAGAGTACACACCTATTGGAGCCTGTTACTCGGGACGAGCAGAAAAGAGAATACAACTAATGGAGCCTGGTATTCAGGGAATCAGGAGAGCACACATCCGTTAGAGCTGGTTACTTAAGGACAACAGGAGGAGAGTATACAGCTATTGGAGTCTGTTACGCAGTGGCAGCAGGAGATCACACAGCTATTAGAGCATGTTGCTCAGTGGCAGCAGGACCAAATCACACAACTAATGGGGATAGTACTCAGGGGGAGCAGGAGAGCATGGTGCTATTGGAGTCTGTTTCTCAGAGCAGCAGGATGAGTGTAGTCAGCTACTGGAGCTTGTCACTCAGGAGCAGCCGGAGAGCACACAACTACTAGAGCCCGTTACTCAGGGGCAGCAGGAGGGGAGCACACAACTAATTGAGTCTGTTATCAGTGGCAGCAGCAGAGCACACAGCTGTGGAGCCTGGCACTCTGGGGCAGCAGGAGTAAAGCAACCAGCTATTGGAGCCGGTTACTCAGGAGCTGGAGGAGGAGTGTACATAGTGTGACTCAGGGGCAGGAGTAGAGCAAACAGCTTTTGGAGCCTGTTAATCAGAAACAGGCGGAGGAGAGCACACAGCTATTGGAGCCTTTTATCAGGAGCAACCGGATAAGTGTACCCAGCTCTTGGAGCGTGTTCCTGGGGAGCAGAAGGAGATCACACAGCTATTGGAACGCGTTACCCAGGGGCAGCAGTAGGGGAGCACACAGATATTGGAGCATGTGTCTTGGGAGTAGAGGCAGGAGTGCACACAATTATCGGAGCCTGTTGATCAGTGGCAGCAGGACACAACACAGCTGTTCGAGCCAAAATCTCAGGGGAAACAGGAGGAGTGAACACGGCTGTTGGAGATTGTTACTCAGCAGTAGCAGCAGGAGAACAAACAGCTGTTATAGCCTGGTACCAAGGGGGAGCAGGCGTAGAGTGCACAGCCATTTGTGCATGTTGCTCAGGAGAAGCAGGAGAGCACACAGCTATTGGAGTCACTTATTCAGTGACAACAGGACGACAGTTCACAACGACTGCAGCCTGTTACTCAGTGACAGCAGGGGCACACACATGTAATGGTGTCTTTTACACAGTAGCAGCAGGTGGAGAGCGCACAACTATTGGAGCCTGTTACTCAAGAGCATCCGGAGGAGAGTACTCAGCTATTGGAGGTTGTTACTCAGGAGGAGGAGGAATGCACACAGCTATTGTATCTGGTTAATCAGGACAAGCAGCAGGAGAGCACACAGCTATTGGAGCCAGTTACTCAGGAGCAACAGCAGGAGGAGAGCACAGAGCTTTTGGAGCCTGTTACTCAGGAGCAACCGGAGGAATGTAACCAGCTATTGCAGCTTGTGACTCAGGAACAGGAGGAAAGCACACAGCTTTTGGAGTGCGATACTCAGGTCCAGCATGATGGGAGCATAGAACTATTGGTGCCTGTGACTCGGGAGCAGCAGCAGGACAGCACACAGCCATCGGAGCCTGGTACCCAGGTGCAGCGGGAGGAGAGTGCACAGATATTGATGCCTGATACTGAGGGGCAACAGGAATGAAGCAAAGAGCTATTGGATAGTGTAACACAGGAACTGGAGGAGGAGAGTACACAGATGATGGACCCTGTCACTCAGGAGCTGGCGCAGGACAACACACAGCTTTTGGAGCATCTTATTCAGGGGCAGGCGATGATTATACAGCTATTGGAGCCTGGTAACAAGGGACAACACGAGGAGTGCACACAGATTTGGAGCGTGTTACTCAGGAGCAGCAGGAGGATGGTACACATCGACTGGAGCCTGTCACTCAGGGGAAGCAGGCAAGCACACAGCTATTTGTGCCTGGCTCCCAGTGTTGGCAGGAAAAGAAATCACAGCTGTACAGAGGCAGTAGGAGAGAACATTGGCATTGAAGCCTGGTACCCAGGGTCAGCAGGAGGAGAGCACACAGCTCTTGGAGCCTGTTCCTCAGGAGCAGCAGGAGAGCGCACACTTATTGGAGCCCGTCACTCAGCGATTGGGGAGATGGACAAGGGAGATCCAGTGGATGTAGTGTACCTGGACGTTCAGAAAGCCTTTGATAAAGTCCCACATAGGAGGTTAGTGAGCAAAATTACAGCGCATAGTATTGGGGGCAAAGTACTGACTTGGATTGAAAATTGGTTGGCTGCCGGGAAACAAAGAGTAGTGATAAACAGCTCCTTTTCGGAATGGCAGGCTGTGACCAGTGGGGTACCGCAGGGATCAGTGCTGGGACCGCAGCTTTTTACAATATATATTAATGATATGGAAGATGGTATTAGTAATAACATTAGCAAATTTGCTGATGATACTAAGCTGGGTGGCAGGATGAAATGTGAGGAGGATGTTAGGAGATTACAGGATGACATGGGTAGGTTAGGTGAGTGGATAGATGCATGGCAGATGCAGTTTAATGTGGATAAATGTATGGTTATCCACTTTGGTGGCAAGAGCAGGAAGGCAGATTACTACCTAAATTGAGTCAAGTTAGGTAAAGGGGCAGTACAAAGAGATCTGGGTGTTCTTGTACACCAGTCAGTGAAGGCAAGCATGCAGGTACAGCAGGTAATGAAGAAAGCTAATAATATGCTGGCCTTCATAACAAAAGGGATTAAGTATAGAAGCAAAGATGTTCTTCTGCAGCTGTACAGGGCTCTGGTGAGACCGCACCTGGAATATTGTGTGCAGTTCTGGTCTCCAAATTTGAGGAAAGACATTCTGGCTATTGAGGGAGTGCAGCATAAGTTCACGAGGTCAATTCCTGGAATGGCAGGACGATCTTATGTTGAAAGATTGGAGCGACTGGGCTTGTATACTCTTGAGTTTAGAAGACTGAGAGGGGATCGGATTGAGACGTAGACGATTATTAAAGGATTGGACACTCTGGAGGCAGGAAACATGTTTCCGCTGATGGGTGAGTGCCGAACCAGAGGACACAGCTTAAAAATAAGGGGTAGGCCATTTAGGACAGACATGAGGACAACATTCTTCACACAGAGAGTGATGGGTGTGTGGAATGCTCTGCCACAGAAGTCAGTGGGGGCCCAGTCTCTGGATTCGTCGTAGAAAGAGTTGGATAGAGCTCTCAAGGATAGTGGAATCAAGGGTTATGGAGATAAGGCAGGAATAGGATACTGATTGAGGATGGTCAGCCATGATCATAATGAATGGCTGTGCAGGCTCGAAGGGCATAATGGCCTATTCCTGCACCGATTGTCTATGGTCTTGGGAGCCTGTTAGTCAGGTGCAGTAGAAGGAGAGCACAAAGTTATTGTTGGGTGATATTCAGGGGCAGCAGGAGAGCACACAGCTATTGCAGCCAGTTAATCTGGGGTAGAAGTCGAGCATGTAGCTATTGGAGCCTGTTACTCAGCAGCAGCAGGAGGAGAGCACAGATCTATTGGAGCCTGTTACGAACGGTCAGCAGAAGAACATGCAGCTATGAGTGACTTACTCAATAGCAGGAGGAGGGGAGCACCAATCTATTGGAGCCAGTCCCTCAGGAGCAGGAGGAGACTACACAGATATTGGTGTCTGTTACTCAGGGGCAGCAGGAGAGCACATAGATATTAGGACTTGTAACTCAGGGACAGGTGAAGGAGAGCACACAGCTATTGGAAACTGTTTCACTGCAGCAGCAGAAGGAGAGCACACAGTTATGTGATGCTGTTAATCAGGGGCAGGAGAAGAGCACACAGGTATTGGACTCTATTACTCAAAACCAGCAGGATATCACGTAGCCATTGGAGCCGGTTACTCAGCAGCAGCTGGACGAGAGCACACAGTTAGTGGAGCATGTTACTCAGGAGCAGGAGGAGAGCACACAGCTATTACAGCCGGTTGCTCAGGGACAATAGGAGCAGAGTACATAGCTATTGGAGCCTGAAACTCAGAGGTAGCAGGAGAGTACACAGATATTGGAGCCTGTTACTCAGGAGCAGTAGGAGGAGTGCACACAACTGTTTAAGCCTCGCACTCAGGGGCAACAGGAGAGCTTGCGGCTATGTACTTGTTACTCAGAACAGCAGGAGCAGAGCACACAGCTGTGGCAGGCTGTTACTCACGAGCAGCTGGAGGACTGCGAACAGCTATTTTTGCCTGTTACTCAGGAGCAGGATGAGAGCACACAGTTACTGCAGCCTGTTACTCAGGGAAACAGGGCGAGAGTACACAGCTGTTGCAGCCTGTTACGCAGTGGCAGCAGAAGAGCACACAGGTATTGGAGCGTTTTACTCCGGAGCACCAGAAGGAGAGCACACAGCTATTGGAGCCTGTTACACAGGAGCAGCAGGTGGAGACCAAAAAACAATTGGAGCCTATTACTCAGGAACAACTGGATGAGAGTACCAATCTACTGGAACTTGTCACTCAGGAGAAGGAGCAGAGAACGCAACTCTCGGATCCTATTACCCCGGAACAACAGGAGGAGAGCACATAGATATCGGAGCCTGTTACGCCGCGGCTGCAGCAAGAGAGCGCGCAACTGTTAGAGCCTGTTAATCAGGAGTAATCGGATGAGTGTAATCAACTATTGGAGCTTGTCACCCAGGAGCAGGAGGAGAGCACACTGCTATTGGAGTCTGTTATCATTGGAAGCAGCAGAGCACAAACCTGTGAAGCCTGGCACTCAGGGGCAGCAGGAATAAAGCAAACAGCTATTGGAGTCAGTTACTCAGGAACTGGAGGAGGAGTGTTCATAGCTACCGGAGCCTGCGGCTCAGGGGCAGGAGGAGAGCACACAGCTAATGGAGCCTGTTACTCAGGAGGAACAGGAGAACACACAGCTATTGGAACCTGACTCTCAACGGCAGGTGGAGAAGAGCACACAGCTGTTGAAGCCTTTTGCTCTGGAGCAGCAGGCGAACACAGCTATTGAAGCCTGTTACTCAGGGGCTACAGGAGGCCAGGACACAGCTATTGGAGCCGCTTACTCGTGGAGAACAGGAAGAGAGTGCACAGCTATTGGAGCCTCTTAGTCAGGGGCTGCAGGAAGAGAGCACAAAGCTATTGGTGCCTGTTACTCAGGAGCAGCAGGAGGAGAACACACAGCTATTGGTGAGTGCAACTCAGGAGCAACCAGAGGTGAATACCCAGCTATTGGAAATTGTTACTCTGGAGAAGGAGGAAAGCACACAGGTATTGGATTCTGTTAATCAGAAACAGCAGGAAGAGGGGACACAGCAATTGGAGCCTGTTACTCAGGGGCTGCACCAGGAGAGCAAACAGCTATTAGAGCTTCTTCTTCAGCGACAGCAGGACAGTACGCAGATATTGGAGCCTGTTGCTTAATGGCAGCAGGATTGCACACAGTTATTGACGATTGTTAACCCTGGACAGCAGGAGGAGACCACAAAGCTATTGAATCCTATTATTCTGGAACAGCAGGAAGAGGGCACACAGCTATTGGAGCCTGTTACACAGGAGCAGAAGGAGGAGAGCACACAGCTATTGGAGCCGGTCACTCAGGGGTAGCAGGAGGGGAGCACACAGTTATCAGAGCCTGTTACCCCGGAGCTGCAGGAGGAGAGCACACAGCTATTGGAACCGGTCACTCAGGGGCAGCTAGAGGAGAGCACACAACTATTGGAACGTGTGACTTGGGAGTAGAGGCTGTAGTGCGCATAGTTCTTGGAGCTTGTTACTCAGTGGAAGCAGGAGACCACACAGCTGTTGGAGCCTATTAATCAGGGACAAAGGGAGGAGTGTACACGGCTGTTGAAGATTGTTACTCAGTGGCGGCTGCAGCAGAGCACAAAGCTGCGAAGCCTGGCACTCAGGGGCAGCAGGAGTAAAGCAAACAGCTATTGGAGGCTGTTACTCAGGAGCTGGAGGAGGATTGTACATAGCCACCGGAGCCTATGACTCAGTGGCAGGAGGAGAGCACCAGCTCTTGGAGCCTGACACTCAACGGTAGGTGGAGGAGAGCACACAGCTGTTGAAGCCTGTCACTCAGGGGCAGCAGGCGAACACAGCTATTAGAAACTGTTACTCAGGACCACAGGAGGAGAGCACACAGCTACTGTAGCCTCTTACTCAGGGGCTGCAGGAAGAGAGCACAAATCTATTGGAGCCTCTTACTCAAGGGAAGCAGGAGGACAGGATGCGCCAATTGGAGCTGGTCATTCGGGGACAACAGGAAGACAGTGCACACCTATTGGAACCTTTTACTCAAAGGCAGCAGGAGAGCACACA
>NW_025215374.1:45288-61869 GCF_004010195.1 Chiloscyllium plagiosum
ACAGAACAGCACACATCGTTGGGAACCTTTTGCACAGTGGCAGCAGGAGAGCTTTCAGATATTGGAGCCAGTTACTCAGGAGCAGCCGGAGGAGGGAACACAGATATTCGAGCCTGTTACCCAGGGACAAGTAGAGGAGAGTGCTGAGCCTGTTACTCAGCAGCAGCAGGAGGGGAGCACACAGATGTTGTGGCCTGTCTGTCGGGGCAGGGGAGGAGGGAACACGGCTATTGTATCCTGTGATTCAGGGCAGGAGGAGAGCACACAGCTATCGGTCCAAGTTATTCAGCAGCAGCAGGACAGTACAAAGCCATTGGAATCTGTTACTCAGGAGCAGCAACAGGAGAGCACACAGCGATTGGAGCCTGTTACTCAGGAGCAGGAGGAAATCACGCAGTTATTGGATCCTGTTAATCAAGAACAGCAGGAGAAGGGGACGCAGCTATTGAAGCATATTACCCATGGACTGCACCAGGAGAGCACACAGTTATTAGAACCTCTTATTCAGCGACAACAGGAGGACAGTACGCAGCTGTTGGAGCCTTTTACTCAGTGGCAGCAGGAGAACACACAGCTAATGGAGCCTGTTACACAGGAGCAGCAGGTGGAGAGCACACAACTATTGGAGCCTGTTTCTCAGGCGCAACCAGAGGAGAGAACCCAGCTCTTAGAAGTTGTTACATGGGAGCAGGAGGAAAGCACATGGGTATTGGATCCTGTTAGTGTCTAGATTAGAGTGGTGCTGGAAAAGCACAGCAGTTAAGGCAGCATCCGAGAAGCAGTAAAATCGACGTTTCTGGAAAAGCCCTTCGTCAGGAAGACAGGCAGAGTTCCTGAAGGTTGAAGAGATAAGAGTTGGATCCTGTTAATCAGGAACAGCAGAAAGAGGGCACACAGCAATTGGAGCCTATTGGAGCAACCGGAGGAGTGCATCTAGCTGTTGTAACTTGTTACTCAGGAGCAGGAGGAGAGCACACCGCTATTGGAGAGTGTGAGTTGGGAGGAGAGGCACGAGTGCTCACAATTATCGAAGCCTGTTACGGAGTGGCAGCAGGAGAGCACACAGCTGTTGGAGCCTAATACTCAGGGGCAGCAGGAGGAGAGTGCATAGCTGTTGGAGATTGTTACTCTGTGGCAGCAGCAGGAGAGCATACAGCTATTGAAGCCTAATACTCAGTAGCAGCAGGAGGAGTACACACAGCTGTTGGAGATTGTTACTCAGCGGCAGCAGCAGGAGAACAAGCAGCTATGACAGCCTGGTACTCAGGGACAGCAGGACTAGACTGCACAGTCATTGGTGCCTGATACTCAGGAGCAGCAGGACAGCACACAGGTTTTAGAGATTCTTATTCAGCGACAACAGGAGGACAGCATACAGCAATTGGAGGCTGCTACTCAGTGGCAGCAGGAGAGCACTCAGCTAATGGAGCTAGGTACTCCGCGGCAGGATGAAGCGGGCACAGAGCTACTGGTACCTGTTACAATGTCGCAGCAGGTGGAGAGCGCACAGCTTTCCGAGCCTGTTACTCAAGAGCAACCGAGCGAGAGTTCCCAACGTCTTTGGTGCATGGTAAGGTGGTTATGGTTTATGGCTGTGTTTGGTCTGCTTGTCGTGGTTTGTTCTTGAGGAATCTGCGCACTGTATTATTTGAGTATCCGTTCTTCTTGAGTATGTTGTATAGGTGGTTCTCTGTTTTCCGAAATTCGTCTCTGCTGCAGTGTGTGGTGGCTCGTTGGAATAGTGTTCTGATACAGCTTCGTTTGTGTGTGTTGGGATGGTTGATGGTGTAGTTAGGTATTTGGTCAGTGTTTGTCGATTTTCTGTATACGCAGGTTTGTAGTTCTCCGTTGTTCTTTCTTTCGACTTTGATGTCCAGGAATGCGAGTTTATTTCAGAAATGACAGAAGTTTCAGAAATGACAGCCACAGTACTAAGAACCCTCGGAATCGTAGTAGCACACAAACTGACCAACACTCAAACAAAAAAAAAACAAACTTAAAAGACCCAGTACAACCCATGGACAAAACCAACGTCATCTACAAAATTCCATGCAAGGACTGCCACAAACACTACGTAGGACAAACAAGAAGAAAGTTAGCCACCATGATACACGAACACCAGCTAGTCACAAAAAGACACGACCCTCTCTCCCTCTTCGCCCTACACACGGATGAATAAAACCACCATTTCGACTGGGACAACACATCTCTCCTGGGACAGGTTAAGTAAAGGCATGCCAGAGAATTCGTCCAGGCCTGGCACTCCAACCACAAGGCCATAAACAAACGCATAGATCTAGATGCCATCTCTCAACCCCTCAGAAAAGGAACAGGAAATGACGTCACTACAGGAACCCTATCCAGGATAAAGATATAAATAGAAAGCAGGAAACATCAGCTTTGCTTCACTTGGAGGTCGCCACTGATTATGTTACCTAGCCAGGTAATGAAACATCTGGATATGAAACCTACAGCTCAGCGAGCAAACCTACATCCTAAATCTCAACCTGAGATACAAACCTTCACAAAACTTGCAAAAAAGAGTGTAACCAGTCATTGAAGCTTGTCACTCAGGAGCAGGCGGAGAGCACTCCAGTATTGTAGCTCGTTACTCAGGTGCAGCAGGAGGGGATCACACATCTATTAGACGTTGTGACTTGGTAGCAGCAAGAGTAAAGCAAACAGCTAATGGAGCCTGTTACTCAGGAGCTGGAGGAGGAGTGTTGACAGCTACCTGAGCCTGTGATTCGGTGCCGGAGGAGAGCGCACAGCTATTGTCGACCATAACTCAGAAGCAACAGGAAAGCATACAGTTGTTGGAGCCTTTTGGTCTGGAGCAGCAAGAGAGCACACAGGTATTGGAGCCTGTCACTCAGGGACTGCAGGCGAACACAGCTATTCGAGCCTGTTAGTCAGGAGCCGCAGGAGGAGAGCAACCAGCTATTGTAGCGTCTTACCCAGGGGCTGCAGGAGGAGAGCACAAAGCTATTGGAGCCGGTTACTCGGGGACAAAAGGAAGAGAGTGCACAGCTATTGCAGCCTGTTACTCAAAGGCAGCAGAAGAGCACAGAGCTATTGGAGCTTGTTACTACGTGGAAACAGGAGGGGAGCACACATCTAATGGAGCCTCTCACTCAGGGGCAGCAGGAGTATCGTCCACACCTGTTGGAGCCTGGTACTCACATGCAGCAGGGAAGCATGCAGCTATTGCAGCCTGTTACTCAGGAGCAGCAGGAGCAGGAGCTATTGGAGCCTTGTACTGAGGGGCAACAGAACCTAAGCAAAGAGCTATTGGAGACTGTAACACAGGGGCTGCAGGAGGAGAGTACACAGATATTGGACCCCGTTACTCAGGAGCAGATGGAGGAGAGCACACAGCTCTTGAAGCATTTTATGCTGGAGCAGGAGAGCACACAGGTGTTGTAGTTTGTTACTCAGTTGAATCAGGAGAGCATACAGTCATTGGTGCCTGTCACTCTGGGGCAGGATTCGGAGAGATCTCAGGTATTGTTTCCTGTGACTCAGGAGCAGAAGGAGATCACATGGCTATAGGAGTTTGTTATTCAGCAGCAAAAGGAGGAGAGCACACAGAAATTGGAGCCTCTTATTCCGGGGCAGGAGGAGAGCCCACAACTATTGTATTACTCAGGGAAACCTGGAGGGGAACACACAGCTAATGGAGCCAATTACTCAGAAGCAGGAGGGGAACACACAAGTATTAGAGCCTTTTTCTCAGGAAAAACTAGAGCCTATTTCTTCGGAACAAGAAGAGAGCACACAGCTATTGGAATCTATTACTCAGGGGCAGCAGGAGGACTGCGCACAGCGATTTGATTCTTTTACTCAGGGACAACATGAGAGCAGCACACAACTGTTGGAGCCTGTTACTCAGGGGCAACAGAAGGTGAGCACATATCTATTGAATCCTGTTATTCAGGTGCAGCAGCAGAGCAGACAGCTGTTGGAGCCTGTTACTCAGGGGCAGCAGATGGACAGCACACAGCTACTGGAGACTGTTACTCAGGAGCAGGAAATGAACACACAGCTATTGTAGCCTTTTAGTCAGGGGCAGCAGGAGGAGTGCACGCAGCTATTAAAGCCTGTAACGAAGGGGCAGCAGGAGATCACACAGTTATTGGATCCTTGAACTCAGGAGCAGCAGGAGTTGACTATAAATCTATTGGAGCCCGGTACGCAGGGGCAACAAGAGGAGAGCACTCAGCTATTGGAACCTGTTACTCAGGAGCAGCATGTGGAGACCAAGCATGTATTGTCGCCTTTTTGTCAGGAGCAGTATGAGAGCACACAGTTATTGGAGCGTTTTACTCAGGAGCAGCAGGAGGAGAGTTCAAAGGTAATGGAGCATGTTAATCAGGGACAACTTGGGGAGAGTACACACTATTGGAGCCTCTTACTCAGAGGCAGCATGAGAGCACACAGTTATTGGAGCCTGTCACCCAGGAGCAACAGGAGGAGGCAGACAACAATTGGAGCCTAGTACTCAGCGGTAGCAGGAGGAGAGTACACAGCTATTGAAGCCTTTTACTCAGTGGCAACAGGAGAGCACACAGGCATTGGAACTTGGTACTCAGGGTCATCAGGAGGAGAGCACACGGCTGTTGGAGATTGTTACTCAGTGGGAAACAGGAGTAAAGCAAACATCTCTTGGACCCTGTTACTCAGGAGCAGTAGGAAAGCATACAGCTCCAGGAGCATCGACTCAGTGGAAGCAGGAGCGCACACTGCCATTGCAACCTGTTTCTCAGGAGCAGCAGGAGCTGATCATACATCTTTTGGAGCCTGGTACTCAGGGACAACAGGAGGATACGACACAGATATTGGAGCCTATTTCTCAGGAGCAGTAGGAATTGATTATACAGCTATTGGAGCCTGGTACCCAGGGGCAAAAGGAGGACAGCACACAACTATTGGAGCGTGTTACTCAGGAGCAGCAGGATGAGAGTACACAGCTATTAAAGCCTGTTACCCAGGGGCTGCAGGTGGAGAGTACATAACTATTAGAGACTGATACTCCAGTGCAGGAGAGCACACAGCTATTGGAGCCTGATGCTCAGTGGCAGCAGGAGAGCACACAGGCATTGGAGTTGGTACTCAGGGTCAGCAGGACGAGAGCACGCAGCTACTGGAGCCTGTGATTCAGGGGCAGGAGGAGAACACAAGATGATTAGGGGGTTAGATAGGGTTGACAGTGTGAACCTTTTCCCGCGTATGGAGTCGGGTATTACAAGGGGGCATAGCTTTAAATTAAGGGGGGGTAGATATAGGACTGAAGTTAGGGGTAGGTTCTTCACTCAGCGAGTCGTAAGTTCATGGAATGCCCTGCCAGCAGCAGTGGTGGACTCTCCCTCTTTATGGGCATTTAAGCGGGCATTGGATAGGTATATGGAGGATAGTGGGTTAGTATAGGTTAGGTGGGCTTGGATCGGCGCAACATCGAGGGCCAAAGGGCCTGTACTGCGCTGTATTCTTCTATGTTCTATGTTAACACACAGATATTGGAGCCTGTTACACCGGAGCAATAGGAGAGCACACAGCTGTTGGAGCCTGATACTCAGTGGCAGGAGGAGGAGACAGCACAGCTATTGGAGCATGTTATGCAGGGGCAGCCGACGGTGAGCACACAGCTATTGGAACCTGTAAATTTGGGGCAGCAAGAGAGCAGCCAGCTGTTAGAGCCTGTTACTCAGGGGCAACAAGAGGACACCAAACAGCTATTGGAGTCTGTTACTCAGGAGCAGCAGGAGGAGAACGCAAAGCTATTGGAGGCTGTTACTGAGGGGCAGCAGAAGTGCACACAGCTATCGGAGCCTGGAACTCAGGGGCAGAAGGAGAGCACACGTTATTGGAGCCTGTCACTCAGGAGCAGCAGGAGGAGGCGGACAATAATTGGTGCCTGGTACTCAGGAGCAGTAGGAGAGCACACAGCTATTAGAGCCTCGTACTCAGGGACAAAAGGAGCAGAGTACTTAGCTATTGGAGCCTAGTACTCGGTGGCAGCAGGAAGGCACAGAGCTATTGAAGCATGCTACTCCTGGGCAACAGAGGAAAGGAGACAGATATTGGTTCCTGTTAATCAGGAACAGCAGGAGCGTGCACAGAGCTATTGGACCATGCTACTCAGGAGCAGCAGGAGGAGAGGATCCAGGTATTGGAACATGTTACTCAGAGGCAGCTGAAGGTGAGCATACAGTTATTGGAGCCTGTTATTCGGGGGCAGCAAGAGAGAAGGCAGCTGTTAGAGCCTGTTACTCAGGCGCAACGGGCGGACAGCACACAGCTATTGGAGACTGTTCCTCAAGAACAGAAGGAGAATACACAGCTATTGCATTTTTCACTCAGGTGCAGCAGGAGAAGAACACACAGCTATTGGAGCCTGGAACCCAGGGTCAACAGGACGTGAGCACACATGTATTGTTGCCCGTTATTCAGGAGCAGCTGGAGAGCACGCAGATATTGGAACTTGTTACTCAGTAGCAGCAGGAATAAAGCACACAGCTATTGGAACCTGTTACTCAGAAGCAGCTGGAGAGTACACATTTATTACTCAGGGACAAGAGGAGAGTATACAGCTGTATGAGCCTCTTACTCAGAGGCAGCAGGAGAGCACACAGGTATTGGAGCCTGTTATTCAGGGGCAGCAGCAGGACAGCGCACAGCCATTTGAGACTGGTACACAGGGACAGCTGGAGAGCACACAGCTGTTAGAGCCTGTTACTCAGGGACAACAGGAGGAGAGTACACAGGTTTTGGAGCCTGTTTCTCAGAGGCAGCAGGACAGCACACAGCTATTGGAGCCTACTACTCAGGGGCAGCAGGAGAAGAGCACACACCTATTGATGCCTGGTATTCAGGAGCAGTTGGAGAGCACATAGAGCCTGTTACTCATGGACAACAGTAAGAGAGTACACAGGTATTGAAGCCTGGTACTCGGTGTTAGCAGGAGGGCCCACAGTTATTTAAGCTTGTTACTCCTTGGCAGCAGAAGTTGAGGACACAGATACTCGTTCCTGTTAATCAGCAGGAGTCATGCACAGAGCTATTGGACCATGCTACTCAGAATCAGCAGAAGAGCACACAGCTATTGGAGCCTGTTACTCAGCAACAACCGGAGAAGTGAAACCAGCTATTTGAGTTTGATACTCAGGAGCAGGAGGAGTGCATTAAGCTATTGGAGCCTGTTTCTTAGGTGCAGCAGCAGGAGCGCACACAACTATTGTTGCCTCTTACTCAGGAGCAGCAGGAGACTGCACAGCTATTAGAGCCTGTTACTCAGGGGCAGCAGTAAGAGAGTACACAGGTATTAGTGCCTGTTACTCAGGGACAACAGTAAGAAAGTACACAACTATTGGAACCTGTGACTCGAGAGCAGCAGCAGGAGAGCACACAACTATTGAAGCCTGTTACTCAGTGGCAGCAGGATTCATGTAGATGGCTGTTGGAGATTGTTACTCCGTGACAGAAGCAACAGCGCACAAAGCTATTGGAGCGTGGTACACAGGGGTAGCAGGAGTAGAGTGCATAGCTATTGGAGCCTGGCACTGAGGGGCAACAGGAGGAAAGGAAGCAGCTATTGGAACCTGTTACTCAGGAGCGTTAGGAGGAGAGTACACAGCTATTGCAGCATATTACTCAGGGGCAGCAGGAGAGCACACAGGCACAGGAGACTGGTACTCAGGGTCAGCAGGAGGAGATTACATAGCTATTGTAGCATGTTAGTCGGGACAGCAGGAGAGCACACAGCTTTTGGAGGCTTGTACTCAGGGGCAGCAGGAGGAGAGCACACAACTATTGAAGCCTGTTACTCAAGGGCAGCAGAACAGCACACAATTATTGGAGCCTGTTACTCAGTGGCAGCAGGAGAGCAGACAGCTGTTGGAAGCTGTTACTCAGGTGCAGTAAGAGTCATGTAAACGGCTGTTGGAGATTGTTACTCCATGGCAGCAGCAACAGTGCACAAAGCTATTGGAGTGTGGTACATCGGGGGAGGAGGAGGAGAGCCCACAGATATTTGAGCCTGTTACTCAGGAGAAGGAGGAGGACAGCACACAGCTGTTGGAGTCTTTTGCTCAGGAGCAGCAGGAGAGCACACCGCTATGGGAGACATTTTCTCAGGGACGGCAGGACGAGGACAGACAATAGACAATAGACAATAGGTGCAGGAGTAGGCCATTCAGCCCTTTGAGCCTGCACCGCCATTCAATATGATCATGGCTGATCAGTCCTAATCAGTATCCTCTTCCTGCCTTATCTCCATAACACTTGATTCCACTATCCTTGAGAGCTCTATATAACTCTTTCTAAAATGAAACCAGAGACTAGGCCCCCACTGCCCTCTGGGGGCAGCACACAGCTGTTGGAGCCTTTGGCTCAGCAACGACAGGAGCGCATACCGCTATGGGAGACTGTTACTGAGTGGCAGCAGTAGGAGAGCACACGGTTAATGGAGCCTGTTACTGAGAGGCAGCAAAAGAGCATGCAGCTATTGGACACTGTTCCTCAGTGGCAGCAGGACAGCACACAGCTATTAGAACCTCCTACTCAAGGGCAGCAGTAGGAGTGTACACATGTATTGGAGCCTTGTACTCAGGGGCAGGAGGAGAGTACACAGCTATTGAAACTGTTACTCAGTTGTAGCAGGAGGAGTGCATACAGCTATTAGAACCTATTACTCAGTGGCATATTGGAGAGCACACAGCTATTGGAGCCTTTTACTCGGCGCAGCAGGAGAGCACACAGCTTTTGTAGCCTGTGTCACAGGACCAGCAGGAGGAAGGTGCACAGGTATTGGAGCCTGGTAATCACGAGCAACAGGAGGAGATCACACAGCTATTGGAACCTATTACTCAGGAGCAGCGGACGTTGAGTACACAGCGGTTGGGCCTTGTTAGTGAGGAAAAAGAGAAGGGGAACACACAGCTATTGGAACCTGCGACTCAGGGGCAGGCGGAGAGTACACAGCTATTGGAGCCTGTTACTCAGAGGCAGCAGGAGGAAAGTACTCAGCTCTTGGTGCATGTTACTGAGCAGCAGCAGCAGGAGAGCACACAGCTATTGCAACCTGTTACTCAGTGGCAGCAGAGGAGTGCGCATCGGTATTGGAGCCTGTTACTTAGCGGCAGCAGGATAGCACACAGCTATTTAGCCTATTTTTCGGGAACAGCAGGAGGAAAGTACACATATATTGGAGCCTGGTACGCAGGGCAGCAGTAGGAGATCACACAGCTATTGGAGCCTGTTACTCAGGAGCAGGAGGAGGAGATTACACAGATATTGGAGCCTGTTACTAAGGGGCAGCATGAGGAGAGGAGAGCACACAGCTATGGGAACCTGATACTCATGAGCAGCAGGACAACTCACAGCTATTGGAGCTTGTTAATCAGGGGCAGTGGAAGAGAGGACACAGCTCTTGGAGCCTGTTACTCAGGAGTAGAAGGGCAGAACACTGTTATTGGAGCTTTTTAATCAGGGGCTGGAGGAGGATATCTATTTTCGCAAACCCTGGGCAAAGGAACAGGAGTCTGTCACTCTACTGCTCGAGACTGGGATGTCACTCATGAGCATGACTCGGAAGCAGGAGGGTGTTATTCAGCTGCTCGAGACTGGTACCCAGTGACATTCGGAAGTCATTCGATTGCTCGAGATTTGCACCCAGCGATAGGAGGCAGTCATTCAACTGCTCGAGAGTGGGCACAGGAAGAGGAAGCAGTCACACAGAGCTCGAGAGCGGGAAACAGGAACTGGAGGCAGTCATTCAACTGCTCGAGTCTTGGATATAGGAAAACCTGGAGGCTAGTGAGTCCCCTGGATCCTGTAACCTTTTGAGGAAGTGACTCACTCCTTATCAGTATGAGACACTCGAGAAAAGGGAAATTGGCTTGTTACTAACAGAAATTTGAAACATTTGCATGAATAACCCATTCAAACCTCCTCCAACATTCTCTGAGAGCGTCACTGATCTGATTGTGACTTCTTCATTCGTTTTATAGATTCTTCTTCCTGCAGCCTCTGCTTCATTTGTTGGTCATGTCGTAAACTCAGATGCCGTAAATACAATCCACTTGACTCATCCTGGGTGGTCACTAAAGCCTTTGGCTTTCATGAATGTCCACAGCAGCTTAAAACGCAGCCTTCACTAATGTTCCAAAACTAGAATTAAGTCAAATATCACTCAAACGGAAGTGAAAAGCCTGGTCATAATCTATAACAGTGGTGGGAATTCCTCATGTTACTGAGCACATAATCAGCAGAGAGTGACTAATACAGGCATTCCGTGGATAGACACAGAACAAATTACAAAGATGTGCTTCAAAACTGTTGAAACCCCACTATCGAACATGGAGCACAGGGCATGACACCGGAAAGACAAAGAAAACGCAAGCTATGCCTTTTGAACATTGTTTCAAAACTTCTTAATGTCGGAAGCTGATGCTCTTGGGTGAGCAACATTCAAGGCCAGGGAAAGATTTAGGACAATTATTTACATTAAAACTGGACAATTAAAACTGGATGGTGGGGATACTGTATAAATACGAAAAAAAAGGAGGGATTTGGGAAATAGACAGAGAGAGAGTGACTCAGAGACAGTGTTATGGGAGGTTGTGATCGCAGGTTTCAGAATGCTGAAATGAAGACATTTCGATCGCATCGAGTAACATAAGCTGGTATTTCCGGGATTGATGAATTAATGGGATATTGGTGTGACGTCAGACCGAGTCATAGAGTCTCGGGCATGCACACCATGGAAACAGATCCTTCTGTCTAACTCGTCCACGCCGAAGAGATATCCTCAATTAAACTAGCCCCATTTGCCAGCATTTTCCCATATTGCTCCAAACCCTTCCTCTTCATGTACCCATCCAACTGCCTTTTAAATGTTGCAGTTGTAACAGCATTCACAACCTCCTGTGGCAGTTCATTCCACATATGCACGCGCCTCTGTGTGAAAAAGCGGCTCCTGTGGTTATTTAAAAACAAAACCTTTCCCCTCTCACCTGAAATCCATGCTCTCTCATTTTGGTGAAAAGATCTTGGTTATTCACCCTTTATATGCCCCTCATGTTGCAAGTAAAATCACCCAACCTACTCACCCTCTCCCTGTAGCTCAACACCTAGCAACATCCTTGCAAAACTTTCCTGACTCCCTTCAGGATTCACAATATCTTTCCGATATATGGGAGAGCAGAATTGAATGCGGTACTCCAAAAGTGGCGAACCAATGTGCTGTACAGCAGCAACATGACCTCCCAATTCATTTAGCCAAAGCACTGACCATCAAAGGCAAGCATACCAAATGCCTTCTACACTATTCTGTCTTACTGTAATTCAATTTTCAAGGAACAATGAACCTGCAATCCGAGGTCGCTTTGTTCTGCAACACTCCCAAGGACCTTTCCATTAAGTGCTCTGATTTGCATTTCCAAAATTCAGCACCTCACATTTTTCTAGATTAAGCACTATTTGCCACTACTCTGCCCAACAGCCCACCTGATCATGATCCCATTGTACTGAGACGTACACCTTCCTTGTTGTCCACTACACCATCAATTTTGGTATCATTTGCAAACTTACCAACTACAAGTTGATGAGGGTCGAGTGGTGGATGTTGTGTATGTGGCCTTCAGCATGGCATTCCCCATGGTAGGCTCTTTCAGATAGTCAGGAGGAATGGGATAACGGAAGATTTAGCTGTCTGGATACAACATTGACTGGTCAACAGAAGACAGAGAATAGTAGTGGAAGGAAAGTATTCTGCCTGGAAGTCTTAGTAATTTTATTAATGACATGGATGAGGAGATTGAAGGATGGGTCAGCAAGTTTGCAGACGGTACAAGGGTTAGAGGTGTCGTTGACAGTATAGAGGACTGTTGTAGACTGCAGCGTGACATTGACAGGATGCAGGGATGGGTGGAGATGTGGCAGGTGGAGTTCAACCTGGATAAATGCGAAGTGATGCATTTTGGAAGGTCGAACTTGAAAGTTGAGTACATGATTAAAGACAGGATTCTTGGTAGTTTGGAGTAACAGCGGGATCTTGGTGTGCAAGGACACAGATCCCTTAAAATTGCCACCTAAGTTGACAGGGTTGTTAAGAAAGCATATGGTGTTTTGGCTTTCATTAACAGGGGGATTGCTTTTAAAAGCCGTGAGATCTTGTTGCCGTGAGATCGTGTTCTATATTCTTGTTCTATGTTCTATGTTCTCTCGCTGCTGTGTTCACATCCAAATGTTTTATATAAATAATGAAAAGCAGTGGACCCAGCACCGGTTCTTGTAGCAACTACTGGTTAAAGGCCTCCAGTTCGAAATGCAGTCCTCCACCATCACCCTCTGTCTCATACGTTCGAGCCAATTTTGTATCCACATGGCTAGTTCTCCCATTATTCCATGTGAACTAATCTTGTTAACCTGTCTAACATGCGGAAAGTTGTCAAATGCCTGACTGAAGTCCATATCGGCAACATACACCTCTCTACCTCAATGAACCCTCATGGTCACTTCTTTACAAAAAGACTCAGTAAATTTAGTGAGACACAATTTCCAATGCTTAAAGCGATGTCGACCATCCCTTATCAATCCTAGCGTTTCAAAGTGTATGCAAACTTTGTGCCTCATAATCCTCTATCAATTTTCCCACCACTGACGTCAGGCTCACCGGCTTTTCTTTATCACCCTTCTATCATTTTTGAAATAATGGAAAAGGTTAGCAACCTCCTATCTTTCAGCAGTCATGATGCAAATACCTCAGCAATAGGCCCAGCAATCACTTCCCTCGCCTCTCATATAGTTCCCGAGTACACCTGATCAGGACCTGGGGTATTTTTCAACCTTTACATGCTTTACGAACTCAAGAATCTCCTCCTCTGTAATGCAGACAATTTCAAGATGTCAATGTTTATTTCCGACGTTCCCTAGCTTCCATATCCTTCTGCACATAAACGTTGATGCAAAATGCTTGTTTAGTACAGACTCAATCTCCTGTGTTTCTGCATATCAGCAGACTTGCTGATCATGAATTAGCCCGAAGATCTCTTGAGTTACTCTTTTGTCTTTAATGTACTTGTAGAGTCCCTTTGTATTGACCTTAACCCTAATTACCAAATCTATTTCATGTCCCCTTTATGGCCTCCTGATCTCCCTCTTAAGTGTACCCCTACTGGCTTTAGACTCTTCTAGAGATTTACTTTAAATCTGGAATTACTAGACTGATGGCGATGATGAATCCACTTTTGATTGGTGGATTCACTGATGTCCTTGATGGAAGCAAACTGCCATACCTACCTGGTCTGGGTCGTTGTGACTCCAGACCAACAGCAATGTGTGTGACTTAATTAACCTCTGGTCAATTAACGATCGGCAACACATGTAGGTCCAACCAGTGATACACTCATCCCGTGAATGAATACTGAAAAAAATCTCGATTCCTGCTATCTTTCACTGACATATGTTTCCCAGTTATCCGTGTCCAGAGTCTCACTTTCTACAGTCCTCCAGCATTCCTTACACCTACCAGCCTTACGCTTCACCCTAACAGAGACAAAGTGTCTCTGTCTACTTCACATTTCATTTTTTGCTGGCCTCGTATCTGAGAATATCTGTCCTAATCCACTTTGGAAGTTCTTGCCTAACAACATCAAAATTGGCCTTCCTACAAATTAGAATGTTAACTTTTACATCCAGTTCATCCTTTTCCATCTCTGTTTTAAAAGTAATGAAATTATGACTACTAACCGCAAACTTCTTCCCCAGCGATACCTCAGTTACCTGCCCTGCCTTCTTTCCCAAGGATAGTTCACGTTTAGCTCCTTCTCTGTGATGGAGAGTATTGGCTAAGCACCTGCAGCTTTGTAGCTGTGAGTGGTGTCAGCAGGGTGTTCGCCACATTGATGTGAATCGAACAATAATTTGGCTCAGTGATATTTTCATTGAGAGAGACAGAGGTATCGTCTGCACAAGGCCGAACTAGTTTCCTGGTGCTATCTTATCGAACACACCTGATTAACCATCTACCGCACGCCACGGTGCCTCTTTGTTGAATGTCTGGCCGCTTCTCAGACCGGTCGTGGCTCGACGTCCTCATCATTGCCCGGATGCCCCTGGATATTCCGTGAGCCCTGGCACTGGTTTCATCTTTAACAGGCACCGCTGCCTCACAGCGCCTGAGACCCGGGTTCCAATTCCCGCCTCAGGCGACTGACTGTGTGGAGTTTGCACGTTCTCCCCGTGTCTGTGTGAGTTTCCTCCGAGTGCTCCGGTTTCCTCCCACAGTCCAAAGATGTTCAGGTCAGGTGAATTGGCCATGCTAAATTGCCCGTAGGGTGAGGTAAGGGGTAAATGTAGGGGTATGGGTGGATTGCACTTCGGCGGGTCGGTGTGGACTTGTTGGGCCGGAGGGCCTGTTTCCACGCTGCAGTCTAATCTAATCTAAAAGGCGAATGGGCACACGGTTGAGCTTTCCCAGTTTGGAGCTGCGCTATGCAGTTTAACCCGAGCATGGCAGATAAGAGGCAATTATACCACGGTTTGTCGACAGGTGCACGGAGATCCTGGTAGATGGGCTAGTACAGAGGAGGGCCATTCTCTTCCCAGAGAGGGCCACACCACTGGACCCACCGAGCATGGTCATGGTCTGAGTTCACCACCCAGCTCAGTGCAGTATCTGCGGTCTGAAGAAATGTCCAGCAATACAAGACAAGCATCAATAATTTTCCCCACTTTGCCAGGATAAGGGTCATCATAATCTCTCTGCTTTCTAACACGCACTGTATATCTGTTGCAGCACCTGCCACCAAACAAAGTACATGCTCCACCACTAACACCTTCCCACCACCCCACCTCATCTCCATTATAGCTCCCACACTAATAACATGGCATGGATACAACACTGTCGACTGGCTCCCATCGGAAACCTCACCATTCGCCCCTACCTACACTAGCACTAACAGCAGGGCCACCCACTCCCACCCTCCCAACCTTTCTGCCTTTTTCCCATTCCAGGAGAAACAGCCTGGAAAAGGACAGAATGAGCCAAGTCGGATGGTTTGAGTGCCTGACAGCCGTTCCCTCACCTCCCTGGTACGAGCCGGTGAGGACCGGGACGCCTCGTATGGAGATTCTGAAACGTCCACGTCCCACCAACCGAGTAAGGCGTAATGTTCGGTGCAGGACAATTCTCACTTTAAACCCACTGTCAGTTCCATTTCTCCGACACAACTTAGAAGCCGTGGCCCTGATGCCATCTCCCTTTTGTGTCGAGATGATACAAATGGGATACCCCACAGCCTCGGTGAACAGGACAGTGGGCTCACAACACATCATCACCACCACCTCCCAGGAAGGGAGCATTGAGGCTTCCTCCTACACCACCTCCCATAATCAGCTCAGATATTGAAACTAATCTGCGATATTATCTGCCCTCACAAGTTGTATTGAAATCCTCAATAATTTCTCCTCATACACACCGAAAGCCCTCTGCTCCTGCACCCCCTTTATAACGGTACAGACCATTTCATATTGTCTTCCAATGTCCTTCCTTCCAAAGTGCATCACCTCACACTGCCCTTCACTGATCGTCAGTGCATCACCTCACACTGCCCTTCACTGATCGTCATATGATGCATACCTGAACACTACACCAACATGTCGGTGCCCTGTTGTTATTGCACTGCGACCTCGACACACTTTTCAATTCTTCCAGGTTTGTTGACATCAACAGGCATCGAAGTTGTCGTAGAGTCACGCTCCACTCAATATAACTGAAAGAGAATGTGTTGCTGGAAAAGCACAGCAAGTCAGGTAGCATCCGAGGAACAGGAGAATCGAGATTACAGGCATAAGTACTTCATCAGGCTTATGCCTGAAATGCCGATTCACCTGCTCTTCAGATGCTGCCTGACCTGTTGTGCTTTTCCCGCACCACACTCGCGAAATTGATCTCCAGCATCTGCGGTCCTTACTTTCGCCTGCAAAAAAACTGAAATACTGACAGATTCTCTGGTGTGATCAAGGAGACACTGATACCAAATGAGAATCAGAAATATCAACACACATTCCACAGACCCAGAGAAACAAAAATGACATGCTGCAAACAGAGAAATAGAAATAATATGCACACCATGCAGAGAAGGTGAAATAGTGACAATTCGCCACAGAGAAAGAGAAATATCGATTGACTCACCATGTTTGTCTCTTGCCAGTGTGTTGTGTGTGTGTGTGCGTGTGTGTGTTTGTGTGTGTGTCCATTGATTTGTACGTCTGCATCTGTGTGTATGTATTACTGTGTGTATTAGTGTGTGTGTATCTCTGTGTGGAACTGGTCTGGTGGTTTTCTGTTGCCGAAAGTGATGGAATTCCACACTCTGCTTGCCTCTCCACTCCATTGTTCAGACAGTGGCGGATGGTGAAAACCGTCTGGAATTCGGTCAGAGAGGGATGGAGGGAGGGCAGCAGGTCACAGCATCATGCAAACCCACAGCAGTATCAACAAGAAGACAGAGACACACACACAAACGCACACACGCACACACATACACACACTAGACTAGTGTGGAGAGGATTGCAATT
>NW_025215374.1:62911-67532 GCF_004010195.1 Chiloscyllium plagiosum
AAATGCCTTTTAAATGTTGCATTTGTAACAGCATTCACAACCTCCTGTGGCAGTTCATTCCACATATGCACGCTCCTCTGTGTGAAAAAGCGGCTCCTGTGGTTATTTTAAAACAAAATCTTTCCCCTCTCACCTGAAATCCATGCTCTCTCATTTTGGTGAAAAGATCTTGGTTATTCACCCTTTATATGCCCCTCATGTTCCAAGTAAAATCACCCAACCTACTCACCCTCTCCCTGTAGTCAACTCCTAGCAACATACTTGCAAAACTTTTCTGACTCCCTTCAGGATTCACAATATCTTTCCAATATATGGGAGAGCAGAATTGAATGCGGTACTCCAAAAGTGGCGAACCAATGTGCTGTACAGCAGCAACATGACCTCCCAATTCATTTAGCCAAAGCACTGACCAACAAAGGCAAGCATACCAAATGCCTTCTACACTATTCTGTCTAACTGTAATTCAATTTTCAAGGAAATATGAACCTGCAATCCGAGGTCTCTTTGTTCTGCAACACTCCCCAGGACCTTTCCATTAAGTGCTCTGATTTGCATTTCCAAAATTCAGCACCTCACATTTTTCTAGATTAAGCACTATTTTCCACTACTCTGCCCAACAGCCCACCTGATCATGATCCCATTGTACTGAGACGTAAACCTTCCTTGTTGTCCACTACACCATCAATTTTGGTATCATTTGCAAACTTACCAACTACAAGTTGATGAGGGTCGAGTGGTGGATGTTGTGTATGTGGCCTTCAGCATGGCATTTGATAAGTTTCCCCATGGAAGGCTCTTTCAGATAGTCAGGAGGAATGGGATAAAGGAAGATTTAGCTGTCTGGATACAACATTGGCTGGTCGACAGAAGACTTTCCAATGGCAGTGGAAAGAAGTCTTAGTAATTTTTATTAATGACATGGATGAGGAGATTGAAGGATGGGTCAGCAAGTTTGCAGACGGTACAAGGGTTAGAGGTGTCGTTGACAGTATAGAGGACTGTTGTAGACTGCAGCGTGACATTGACAGGATGCAGGGATGGGTGGAGATGTGGCAGGTGGAGTTCAACCTGGATAAATGCGAAGTGATGCATTTTGGAAGGTCGAACTTGAAAGTTGAGTACATGATTAAAGACAGGATTCTTGGTAGTTTGGAGTAACAGCGGGATCTTGGTGTGCAAGTACACAGATCCCTTAAAATTGCCACCTAAGTTGACAGGGTTGTTAAGAGAGCATATGGTGTTTTGGGTTTCATTAACAGGGGGATTGCCTTTAAAAGTCATGAGATCTTGTTGCCGCTCTATAAAACTTTGGTTAGACAGCACTTGGAATACTGTGTCCAGTTCTGGTCGCCCTATTATAGAAAAGATGTGGATGCTTTGGAGAAGGTTCAGAGGATGTTTACCAGGATGCTGCCTGGAATGGAGGGCTTATCTTACGAAGAGAGTTTGACTGAGCTCAGAATGTTTTCATTGGAAAAAAGAAGGAAGAAACGGGAATAAATTGAGTCGTGCAAGATAATGTGAGGCATAGATAGATTTGATAGCCAGATACTTTTTTACAGGGCAGAAATTGTTAACACGAGGGGTCATAGTTTTAAGTTGTTTCGCGGAAAGTATGGCGAGGATGTCATAGGCAGGTTCTTTCTGCAGAGACTTGTGACAGCATGGAATGCGTTGCCAGCAACAGTTGTGGAAACGTTGTCATTGGGGATAGTTAAGGAACTACTAAACATGCATATGGTCACAGAAATTTGAGGTTTACCTTACACAAGGATCGATGGTCGGCACAACATCGTGAGCTGAAGGGCCTGTTCTGTGCTGTACTGTTCTATATTCTATGTCTATGTTCTATGTTCTCTCGCTGCTGTGTTCACATCCAACTGTTTTATATAAATAATGAAAAGCAGTGGACCCAGCACCGATTCTTGTAGCAACTAGTGGTTAAAGGCCTCCAGTTCGAAATGCAGTCCTCCACCATCACCCTCTGTCTCCTACATTCGAGCCAATTTTGTATCCACATGGCTAGTTCTCCCATTATTCCATGTGAACTAATCTTGTTAACCTGTCTAACACGCGGAAAGTTGTCAAATGCCTGACTGAAGTCCATATCGGCAACATACACCTCTCTACCTCAATGAATCCTCATGGTCACTTCTTCAAAAAAAGACTCAGTAAATTTAGTGAGACACAATTTCCAATGCTTAAAGCGATGTCGACCATCCCTTATCAATCCTAGCATTTCAAAGTGTATGCAAACTTTGTGCCTCATAATCCTCTACCAATTTTCCCACCACTGACGTCAGGCTCACCGGCTTTTCTTTACCACCCTTCTATCATTTTTGAAATAATGGAAAAGGTTAGCAACCTCCTATTGTTCAGCAGTCATGATGCAAATACCTCAGCAATAGGCCCAGCAATCACTTCCCTCGCCTCCCATATAGTTCCCGAATACACCTGATCAGGACCTGGGGTATTTTTCAACCTTTACATGCTTTACGAACTCAAGAATCTCCTCCTCTGTAATGCAGACAATTTCAAGATGTCACTGTTTATTTCCGACGTTCCCTAGCTTCCATATCCTTCTGCACATAAACGCTGATGCAAAATGCTTGTTTAGTACAGACTCAATCTCCTGTGGTTCTGCATATCGGCAGACTTGCTGATCATGAATTAGCCCGAAGATCTCTTGAATTACACTTTTGTTTTTAATGTACTTGTAGAGTCCCTTTGTATTCTCCTTAACCCTAATTACCAAATCTATTTCATGTCCCCTTTATGGCCTCCTGATCTCCCTCTTAAGTGTACCCCTACTGGCTTTAGACTCTTCTAGAGATTCACTTTAAATCTGGAATTACAAGGCTGATTTATTTTTCTTTTTTTTCTCTTTTTTTCTTTTTTTCCGTCACCAAATCACCTTTTGTTTCTACATGCACGGTATATGGCAGTGACCCACGTTAGCTCAGAGCCGGCTCCTATTGTGAACAGAGTCCCTGATGCTTCTGTTTATTTTTTTTATTTTTTTTTCTTTATTTTTTTTCTTCTTATTTCTTTTTTCCCCACACTACCACCTAAGTGCGGTAGTGCTTATTTTGTGTGTGTGTGTGCAGGTGTGAGACAGTGAAAAACACAAAGTGCACAAATAAAATCTTTATTCAAATTCCACCACCAGGAAGATAGGAAAACACCCGGGTGGTCAGTGACAAACACTGCCCTTCACATCAAAGGGCAATGCTGTGATTACAAGGCTGATGGCGATGATGAATCCACTTTTGATTGGTGGATTCACTGATGTCCTTGATGGAAGCAAACTGCCATACCTACCTGGTCTGGGTCGTTGTGACTCCAGACCAACAACAATGTGTGTGACTTAACTACCCTCTGGGCAATTAGCGATCGGCAGCACATGTAGGTCCAACCAGCGATACGCTCATCCCGTGAATGAATACTGAAAAAAATCTCAATTCCTGCTATCTTTTACTGACATATGTTTCCCTCTTATCCGTGTCCAGGGTCTCACTTTCTCTAGTCCTCCAGCATTTCTTACTCCTACCAGCCTTATGCTTCACCCTAACAGAGACATAGTGTCTCTGTCTACTTCACATCTCATTTTTTGTTGGCCTCGTATCTGCGAATATCTGTCCTAATCCACTTTGGGGGAAGTTCTTGCCTAATAACATCAAAATTGGCCTTCCTACAAATTAGAATGTTAACTTTTACATCCAGTTCATCCTTTTCCATCTCTGTTTTCAAAGTAATGAAATTATGACTACTAACCGCAAACTTCTTCCCCAGCGATACCTCAGTCACCTGCCCTGCCTTATTTCCCAAGGATAGTTCACGTTTAGCTCCTTCTCTGTGATGGAGAGTATTGACTAAGCACCTGCAGCTTTGTAACTGTGAGTGGTATCAGCAGGGTGTTCGCCACATTGATGTGAATCGAACAATAATTTGGCTCAGTGAAATTTTCATTGAGAGAGACAGAGGTATCGTCTGCACAAGGCCGATCTAGTTTCCTGGTGCTATCTTATCAAACACACTTGATTAACCATCTACCGCACGCCACGGTGCCTCTTTGTTGAATGTCAGGCCGCTTCTCAGACTGGTCGTGGCTCGAGGTCCCCATCGTCGCCCGGATGCCCCTGGATATTCCGTGATCCCTGGCACTGGTTTCATCTTTAACAGGCACTGCTGCCTCACAGTGCCTGAGACCCGGGTTCAATTCCCGCCTCAGGCGACTGACTGTGTGAAGTTTGCACGTTCTCTCGGTGCCTGTGTAGGTTTCCTCCGGGTACTCCGGTTTCCTCCCACAGTCCAAAGATGTGCAGGTCAGGTGAATTGGCCATGCTAAATTGCCCGTAGTGTGAGGTAAGGGGTAAATGTAGGGGTATGGGTGGATTGCACTTCGGCGGGTCGGTGTGGACTTGTTGGGCCGGAGGGCCTGTTTCCACGCTGCAATCTAATCTAATCTAAAAGGCCAATGGGCACACGGTTGAGCTTTCCCAGTCTGGAGCTGCCCTATGCAGTTTAATCCGAGCATGGCAGATAAGAGGCAATTATACCACGGTTTGTCGACAGGTGCACGGAGATCCTGGTAGATGGGCTAGTACAGAGGAGGGCCATT
>NW_025215374.1:67649-95927 GCF_004010195.1 Chiloscyllium plagiosum
CCCCACCTCATCTCCATTATAGCTCCCACACTAATAACATGGCATGGATACAACACTGTCGACTGGCTCCCATCGGAACCCTCACCATTCGCCCCTACCTACACTAGCACTAACAGCAGGGCCACCCACTCCCACCCTCCCAACCTTTCCGCCTTTCTCCCATTCCAGGAGAAACAGCCTGGAAAAGGACAGAATGGGCCAAGTCGGATGGTTTGAGTGCCTGACAGCCGTTCCCTCACCTCCCTGGTACGAGCCGGTGAGGACCGGGACGCCTCGTATGGAGATTCTGAAACGTCCACGTCCCACCAACCGAGTAAGGCGCAATGTTCGGTGCAGGACAATTCTCACTTTAAACCCACTGTCAGTTCCATTTCTCCGATACAACTTAGAAGCCGTGGCCCTGATGCCATTTCCCTTTTGTGTCGAGATGGTACAAATGGGATACCCCACAGCCTCGGTGAACAGGACGGTGGGCTCACCAACACATCATCACCACCACCTCCCAGGAAGGGAGCATGGAGGCTCCCTCCTACACCTCCTCCCATAATCAGCTCAGATACTGAAACTAATCTGCGATATTATCTGCCCTCACAAGTTGTATTGAAATCCTCAATAATTTCTCCTCATACACACCGAAAGCCCTCTGCTCCTGCACCCCCTTTATAACGGTACAGACCATTTTATATTGTCTTCCAATGTCCTTCCTTCCAAAGTGCATCACCTCACACTGCCCTTCACTGATCGTCATATGCTGCATACCTGAACACTACACCAACATGTCGGTGCCCTGTTGTTGTTGCACTGCGACCTCGACACACTTTACAATTCTTCCAGGTTTGGTGACATCAACAGGCATCGAAGTTGTCGTAGAGTCACGCTCCACTCAATATAACTGAAAGAGATTGTGTTGCTGGAAAAGCACAGCAAGTCAGGTAGCATCCGAGGAACAGGAGAATCGAGATTACAGGCATAAGTACTTCATCAGGCTTATGCCTGAAATGCCGATTCACCTGCTCTTCAGATGCTGCCTGACCTGCTGTGCTTTTCCCGCACGACACTCGCGATATTGATCTCCAGCATCTGCGGTCCTTAGTTTCGCCTGCAAAAAAACTGAAATACTGACAGATTCTCTGATGTGATCAAGGAGCACACTGATACCAAAGGAGAATCAGAAATATCAACACACATTCCACAGACCCAGAGAAACAAAAATGACATGCTGCAAACAGAGAAATAGAAATAATATGCACACCATGCAAAGAAGGTGAAATAGTGAGAATTCGCCACAGAGAAAGAGAAATATCGACTGATGCCCCATGTTTGTCTCTTGCCAGTGTGTTGTGTGTGTGTGTGCATGTGTGTGTTTGTGTGTGTGTCCAATGATTTGTACGTCTGCATCTGTGTGTATGTATTACTGTGTGTATTAGTGTGTGTGTATCTCTGTGTGGGACTGGTCTGGTGGTTTTCCGTTGCCGAAAGCGATGGAATTCCACTCTCTGCTTGCCTCTCCACTCCATTGTTCAGACAGTGGCGGATGGTCTGGAATTCCGTCAGAGAGAGAGGGAGGGAGGGCAGCAGGTCACAGCATAATGCAAACCCACAGCAGTATCAACAAGAAGACAGAGACACACACACACACACACACACACAAGACTAGTGTGGAGAGGATTGCAATTGTACTGGGGCTCATATGGAGAAATGTCTGTGCTCCGTCTACAATGTAGACTGAATTTGGGCAGTATTTCTGACAAATAGTGTACATATTAAGGAGTGTTTCCACAGCAGCTGTCTTCAGACATCTCTAAGTGAACCATTGTGGAAGGAGATGAGATCATTTGATTGCACGTTCTGGTACTTGCATTTTATTTGCTCTACCTTCTGACAAATGGTAAGCGAGAATGCATTTTCAATAACCCAATGGCGCCAACAGGTTAACGCTAGACATGTCCACCTCCATTTGATAAGGTTCCCCATAGTAGGGTCATACATAAGGTGAGGAAGTATGGGAGACAGGGGGATTTGGCTATCTGGATTCAGAATTGGTTGGCTGACAGAAGGCAGAGAGTGGTTGTAGATGAAAAGTATTCTGCCCGGAGGTCAATGTTGAGTGGGGTCCCGCACAGCTCTGTTCTTGGGCCTCTGCTCTTTGTAATTTTGAAAAATGACTTGGAAGAGGACATTGAGGGGTGGGTTAGTAAAGTTGCAGATGACACAAAGGTTAGAGGTACCATCGATAGTATCGAGGGCTATTGCAGGCTGCAGCGGGACACAGACAGGATGCAGAGTTGGGCTGATAAATGGCAGATGGAGTTCAACATGAGATAAATACGAAGTGATGCATTTTGGAGGGTCGAACTCAAATGCTGAATATAGTATTAAAGGCAGGATACTTGAAAGTCTGGAGGAACAGAGCGATCTGGATGTGCAAATACATAGATTCCTCAAAGTTGCCACCCAAGTGGATAGTTTTGTTAAGAAAGCATATGGTGTTTTGGCTTTCATTAATAGGGTGATCGAGTTTAAGAGTCTCGGGGTTTTGCTACAGCTCTACAAGTCCCTGGTGAAACCACACTTGGAATATTGTGTCCAGTTCTGGTCACCCTACTGTAGGAACGATATAGTGGGTTTGGTAGGGTGCAAAGAAGGTTTACCAGGATGCTGTCTGGACTAGAGGGCTTGCCTTATAAAGAAACGTTGAAAAAGCTCGAACTTTTCTCTCTTGAGAGAAGGAGGACGAGAGGAGACCTGATCGAGATAACGAGAGGAATAGATAGAGTCAATAGCCAGATAATTTTACCCACAGGGCAGAATTTACGGGTACGAGAGGTCATAGTTTGAAGATATTGGAGAAATGTACAGAGGAGACGTCAGAAGTAGGTTCTTTATGCAGAGAGTTGCGAATTCATGGAATGCGTTGCCAGCGATGGTGGTGGAAGAAGTGTCATTGGGGACATGTAAGCAACTGCTGGACATGCACATGGAGAGCAGTGAGTTGAGGGGTGCGGCGTTGAGATTAAGTTATTATATTTTACATTAGGATTTAACTCGGCACAAAGGGCCTGTTCTGTCTGTACTGTTCTATGTTGTACATTCTCTAATGTCTCAGGGACAAGATTTCAAATGGTCACACAAACTCCACTCTATTGCCAAGCTATTCTTTCAAGCACGACACAGCCGCACAATGTGTGCGATTGACAGTCATTGATGCATTCTCAAACAAACACTGAGGTCTCAACTTTTCTCCTGCAATCCAAAGATGTTCAGGGTAGGTAGATTGGCCATGCTAAGTTGCCCATAATGCCCTGGAATATGCAGGCTAGCATTGGTTAACCATAGAAAATGCAGGGTTACAGTGATGGGAACGATTGTGGGACACTCCATGGCGGGTTGGTGTGATAAAGATGGCCTGAATTCCACACTGAAGGGATTCTGTTAAACCTGCTGCTTGCACAGTGGTGTTAGTGAACCAGCAGATGGTGACATTACATCATTTTTAAACACACATGGGAACGAGGCATTATCCCCCTTTTCAATTAATCCACTCTCCCCAAAACAAGAGAGAACCCAATTCACAGTGTTACTGATCAGATCAGAACTCTCAAAAGAGACGAAGAAGTTAGCCTGAACTTTAACGCTTTCTTATTTTAAAGGTAAATGTAAGTGTTATGTTTCAGATACAATTCAATTGATCAAACTAATTGTAGTTACACAAAACGCAATTTATTTGAACACCAAATTTAAAATATGATCAAAGAAAGATGAACGTGGAATAACTTAACTCTATTGGAAAACTTAGCAAAACTTAGTAAAATATTTTACTAATTAACAGTAACTGTTCCAAATATGGAACATCCCAGAAATACACCCTGGGCACAAACATTCAGAAAAACAAATTGTCTCACATGCAACTCCTGCAACCCAGAAGGGAAAATTCAGAGAAAGTAGTAGCCAGCGACATGTAGCAGAACTTCCAACCAGTTGATATCCCGGCTACAACTGCTGAAAGTTACACAGTTAAAAATCACACAACACCAAGTTATAGACTAACAGGTTTAATTGGAAGCAGACTAGCTTTCGGAGTGACGGTCCTTCATCAGGTGATAGTCGAGGACACAAGTCTAAGGCACAGAATTTACAGCAAAATTTTACAATGTGATGTAACTGAAATTATACATTGAAAAATACCTTGATTTTCTACTGAATCTTTCATCTGTTGGAATACCATGATAGTTTCACTACTTTCATGTGTAAATCACAAAACCTTTTTTTAAAAGTTGCATTCTCAGGTTGGCTGTAACAATGGACGTTACCTTGACAATATGTTGAAGGTGTTATCCCCCTGTGTTCTCTGTCTATGCCATGATGTTTAGATTGTTTCTATTCTAAGAAGTGAGAAAACAGAGTTTTGCATGAATTCATGCCTTTTTTGAGCAAAGTACAATGTAACTCTGCAAGTACAAATTCACCCCACAAAATATATGTGTGCACGTGTGTCATTGTCTGACTGTGTGTGTCTGGGGTCGGGGGATAGTGAGTGTCTGTGAGAGGGAGTTTATATGTGTGCGCATGAGTGTGGCGTGGTATAAGTCTCTGAGAGGATGCCTGTGTGGGTGTAGGAGTGTGTGTGTCTGTAAGGGTGTATGTGAGTGTCTGTGTGCGTGTCTGTGTATATGTGTGTCCGTGTGTATGTGTGTGTATAGAAGTGCCTGTGTGTGTATGTATAGTGCAATAGTGGTCACTTGTAATGTGACATGAACCCAGCGTCCCGGTTGAGGTCCTCCCTATGGGTACCGAACTTAGCTATCAGCCTCTGCTCGGCCACTTTTCGCTGCTGCCTGTCCTGAAGTCCGCCTTGGATGATGGTCACCCGAAATCCGAGGTCGAAAGTCCTGGACCACTGAAGTGTTCCCCAACTGGGAGGGAACACTCCTGTCTGTTGATAGTTGTGCAGTGGCAATTCATCCATTGTCGTAGCCTTCGTTCGGTTTTATCATTGTACTATGCCACCGGGCATCCTTGCCTGCATACAACCCTGTCACGGTAGGCACTGCAAAATGTGTCAGATTGTGGACATAGATACCATCATTACACGTGGGGATTCCTCCCACCTTGTACGTGGCAGGTACTCGTGTGAGCCATCCAACGTTATCTATCTTATACGTTGCAGGCAAGGATGCCCTGAGGCATGTTACATTAGGGAAAACGGATGAATGGGCACCACACAACAATCAACAGACAGGAGTGTTCCCACTCAGTTGGGGAACACTTCAGTGGTCCAGGACATTCGACCTCGGACCTTCCGGTGACCATCCTCCAAGGCGGACTTCGGGACAAGCAGCAGCGAAAGGTGGCAGAGCAGAGACTGATAGCTAAGTTCGGTACCCATAGGGCGGGCCTCAACAGGGACTTTGGGTACATATCACATTACAGGTGATCACCATTGCACTATACACACACACAGGTACTCCCACACACACACACACACGCAGGCACTTCTATACACACACGTAGACACAGCCACACATATACACAGACATGCACACACACCCTTCCAGACGCACTCACTCCTATACCCACACAGTCATCCTCTCAGAGACCTAAACCACTCTACACTCATGCACTCACATATACACTCTCTCTCACAGACACTCACAACCTCCCACCCCAGACACGCAAACACAGACAGACAAAGACCCACATGCACACATATATTTTGTGGTGTGAATTTGAACTTGCAGAGTTACATTGTAATTTGTTCAAAAACTGCATGAATAAAAACGTTTTGTGATTTACCCATGAAAGAAGTGAAGCAATCATGGTATTCGAACAGATGAAAGACTTAGTAGACAATCAAGGTATTTTTCAATGTATAATTTCAGTTACATTACACTGCAAATGTTTGCTATAAATGCTGTGCCTTAGAATTGTGTCCTCCACTATCACCTAATGAAGGAATCGCGCTCCGAAAGCTAGTGTGCTCCCAATTAAACCGGTTGGACTATAACCTGGTGCTGTGTGATTTTTAACTTTGTACACCCCTGTCTTCAAATCAAGAAAACTACAGAGTATTCACGCTGGTTCTATCAGACCTTGACTGTACTCATTGAGGCTGCTTCTTTTGTTCAAGTTTTTTAAAACAACAACGTCTCACGAACAACATATTTTAGTTGCTCTGGAAGATTGCTGGGTGGCTTTGCCTGAAAACCTAACTTTAAAAAAGAGGACGGCAAAATAAATCCTTAAACCTACAACAGACATATGCACGAACAGACATAAAGACAGTCATATATGAACAAACATGCAAACATAGACACGATAATGTCTTTCACATAGGGTTAGATAAAGTTTTAACTAATAATGGAATCAAGAGTAATGGGGAGAAGTGAGAAGCATGTGCTTAAGAAACAAAACAGCCATGACCAAGCAGCAGAGCAGATTTGATGGCGCAAATGTCCCAACTCAGTTCTCGTTTCTTATGATTCATTGATACCTGGAAATGTCGTTGTGAGTGTACTGTGCAGGCTGGCTTTGACAGATATTTAACCAAAATGTAGTCAGTGGTAATGTGCGACATGTTAGGAGGGCTGAGTGGTTTTTATCTATTCCTAATTATTGTTGTTTCCTATGAGGTTAACAGAATATATAAATAAGCGAGCTCCATTTAAGACTAAGTCTAGGATCTTTTATTCGCGTTGGGGATTTTCTCATTCCCAGGAAACAATGAAGATTGGGTTATTGAAGGTATTCAAGGCTGAGATCAACTACCTTTGATAGACAGCAGAGTCAGTGTTTATTGGGAACAGACAAAAGAAGAGAACTATCACATTCAGCTAGTAACGCAATGGGATAGTGGGGGCCATTCTGCCCCTCTAAGGAGTTAGATAAAAACAAGGTGATGTTATTCAGCCCTTCAGTGTACACTGCACAGCACAGGACGAGGCCATTCAAAATGCCTGAGGTGTTGCAGAAGCACAGTAGACTCCTGAATATAACAGGAAGTAGTGCGTAGAGATTAATATTGGTTTGCAGGTTGGATAACTGATGCAGATTAACCTTTGAGGCACGCCACAGGTTACAGTTATTTGGATGACCCGATAAATTAGAGTTCAATGAGCTAAGAAACCAAGATAGTCATTCAATACGTTGTCAACTTGATGCAGACAGTCAGCAATGGGATACATTCAGGAGTGGTTTAGTGTCAAAACCTTCAGCAGAAAATGTTTAATGTGGATTATGAAAGTCACTGCTGCATGAATCATGTAAAGTTAGTCAGCATGTGCAACAAATGATTCGGAAGTTAAATGGAACGATGCTGCAATGGTTATCGGGTTTAATCGTAGGAATGTTTTACTGCATCAGTACAGAGCATCGCTGAGATCACACCTGATGCAGTATTAACTGTTTTTCATCCTAAACTGACAAAAAGAAAGATTCAAACAGAGGAAGAGCACCATTCTGAGGAAGGTTTACCGGACCCAAAATGTTAACTCTGATTTGTCTTCACAGAAATTGCCAGATCCGCTGAGATTTTCCAGAAAATTCTGGATTTGCTCCTGATTTACAACAGGTGGTTGTGAGTAGAGTTTTATGTTGATTTTCAGTTTGGAAAACTGAAACCAGTGCAGTGCTCCAGGGATCAGTCTATGTCAGCTATTCATAGTTCTTTTGCTTTCCGGTAAACCACAAACATTTGATTTAGAAATTTCACATTATTGTTTCTGAGTTGAAGGCCTTGTATTATGAAGGATATGTACTTTAGGTCTCAGTTTAAGTGATTCTGCTATTGTACAAAATAAGATATGAAAACAGTGTATCAGGTGAATACCTGATGGACATTTCCTCTTGTATGGAAGACTAAAACCTGGAAATCCATTTTAAGAATAAGTATTCACTTTGACACAGATATTGGAAAGTCATTAACCATTTTTATAAAAGGTAAACGAGTCTTGGTCACAGAATCAAACAATAAGGAAACACACTCGTTGGTTCAACTAATACTACCAGTCTGCATTTGGCCCATATCCCTCTGAACATTTCCTGTTCTTGTACCTACCCAAACATCTTTTACATGTCGTTACTGTACCTGCATCCACCACTTCGTTTGAAAGTTCATTGCACACACTAACATTTCTATGTAACAACATGTCGTCCATCTTGTACTTTTTAAAACTTTGTCTTCTCACTTTAAAATATTCTCGCTGGTTTTGAACTCCTCCGTCCTAGAGAAAATAAACATGCCATTCACTTTATCAATATCGCTCATAATTTTATAAATATCCAGAATGTTACCCTTGAATCTCGTGCGCTCCAGGGAAAAAATGTATGAGTCGATCCAATCTCACCTTCTCCCCCAATCCCTCCATTCTTAGCAACATTCCCGTAAATCGTTTTAACCTAAACCAGCTTAATAACGTCCTTCCTCTGGCAGGGTGATTAGAACTGGACCCAGTACTCCAAAAAAAGCTCTTACCAATGCCCTGTACAACCTCAAGATGAAATCTGGACGCCTATACTGAAACGTCTGAGCGACGAAGGCAAGCGTGCTAATTGCCTTCTGAACCATTTTTTCGACCTGTGACACAAAGTTCAAAGAATTATGTGCCAAAACCCCTCGTTCTCTGTGGTCTGAAACACCACTCGGGCCCTATGATTGTTTGTTTTACGTCATGAAGTACATCACATTTTCTGGATATAATCTCCATCTGAAACTCCTCAATCCATTGACCTAATTGATCAATATATCTTTTCAATCTCAGACAACTGTCTCACTGCCCAATATACCAGCACTTTTTGTGTCATCTGAAAATGCCTTCTATAATATCATCCAAATCTTTTACATCAATGACAAACAAAAGTCCATCCAGTTCTGATCTCTGTGGAACACTGCTGGTCACAGGCTTCTAGGCCACAGCAAAATCCTCTATTCATTCAGTTGGCAAGCTCACCCTCAATCCCATATGCTCTAACTTTATTCATTAGTCTACCATGCAGAACCTTATCAAAGGCTTTGCTAATATTCATTTAAAGAACATCTACCATTCTGTTACAATCAATCTTTCTGGTTACTTCATTTAAAACAAATTAAAATCATGTTTGTAAGACATGATTCTTCTCACACAAAACCTTTCTGACCATCACAAATAAGTCCTTCCCTCTCCATGCATATAAATCCTTTCTTTCAAAATCACTTCCAACAATTTACTCATCAACAATGTAAGATTCACAGTCTATCGTTTCCATGCTTTTCCTTCCAGCCTTTCTAAAGGCGCAGCATTAGCCACCCTCCAGTCCTCTACAGTAATTCACTTGTGTTTATAGAAGAAACAATTGTACCTGCTGGGTTCCATTCGTTTCGAAGAATAAAGAACAAAGAAAAAATAACAAAGAATATTACAACACAGGAATAGGCTCTTTTGCCATCCAAACCTCACCGATCCAATTCCTCTTTCTAAGCCTATTTTCTATGGATCTGTATCCCTTAGCTCCCTAACCATTCATGTATTTGTCTCGATCGACCTTAAATGACGCTATTGTGCCCAACTTTACCACCACTGCTGGCACCCCACCTTCTGTGTAATGAACTTACCACATGTACTTCCCCTAAACATATCTGCTCTCACTTTGAACTCGAGGGCCCTCGTAATTCAGTACGCCACTCTGGGGAAAGAAAAAAGCTTCTTGCTATCCAACCTGTCTATACTTCTCATGATTTTGTTGACCGCAATCATATCCCCCCCTAACCTCTGTCTTTCTAATGTAAATACTCCTAATCTACTCAAGCTCTCTTCATAGCAAGTGCCCTCCATGCCAGGCAACATCCTAGTGAACCTCTTCTGCACCCTCTCCAAAACATTCACATAGTTTTGGTAATGTGGCGACCAGAAATGTACCAAATGTAAGGTCGAACCGTAGTCTTACTGAACTGGAACATGACCTACCATATCGTGTACAAAATACCTCGTCCGATGAAAGAAAACATTTCATATGATTTCGTGACCACTCTATTGACCTGTGTTGCCAAATTCAGGGATCAAAGGACCTGAAAACCCAGAGTTCTCTCTGTACATCAATTTTCCCCTGGACATTTCTACTTACGGTATAATTCGCTCTTGAATTGGATCCTCCAAAATACAGCACCTTGCATTTGCCCCGATTGAATTCCATCTGCCATTTCTCAGCCCAACTCTCCAGTCTATATATCTTTGCTCCCACAACGTCCTGGCTTACACAGGATCCAGTCCTGGGAGATTGATCAATTCTAATGTTTTCTCGGACACAACACCCAAATCTCCTTGTGCTGGTGTTTTGTTTTTACAGTCTCTGTCCATATGAATAATCATTTGTTTTTTCATTCTTCCTTCTGAAGTGCTTGACCTCACACTTTATTACAATGAACTCCATCTTTCAATTACATAATGCAGATTTCTAATATCCTTATCGCACCAGGCACTCCACCCTATTTTTACGACCGTCAAATGTGCATAGATTGCATTCTACACCGCCCCTCAAACCTTTAATACATGAGTATGCAACTGGAGTCCAAGTACAGGCATTTGTGGTACTCCATTTATTATATCTTTCTGAACCCTCACAGACATATTAATAATAGACATGAGGCTACCTGACCTTTATTTTCCTTTTTTCTACCTTCCTCTCTCCTTGACGCAGGCATCACAATGTAAGATTCACAGTCTATCGTTCCACGCTTTTCCTTCCAGCCTTTCTAAAGGCGCAGCATTAGCCACCCTCCAGTCCTCTACAGTACTTCACTTGTGTTTATAGAAGAAACAATTGTACCTGCTGGGTTCCATTCGTTTCGAAGAATTCCAATGAAATTCCAATGAAATTTTTTCCTGTGTGGAACTTCCCGATTTCATCTTCCAACTGTTCCAAAAAAGGTTTTAGCGACATTTTTTCTATTTTAAATTTCCACATGGAGCCTCGTGCTATTTATGTTTATACTTTGCAACAACTGACCTTCCTAAATCAATTGCCTTCAACTTTATTTGCTTTATATCATTCAACTGTTGGGCTGTAAAAAAGAAACCCAATCCTCTGGGGAGCAGCAGTTTTCATCATTTTGTGCAACTTTGTTTTCATTTGGTACTCGTCCTGACTACACTTGTTAAGCATACAAATTTCATCTTCTCATCAATTCCATTTTGTTTTTTATTAAATTTGTTCATGGATTTAGGGCGTCACTGGCTCGGCCAGCATTAGTTGCCCATCCCTAATTGCCTATAGGGCAGTTACGAGTCAATCAAATTGCTGTGGGTCTGGAGTCACATGTAGGCCAGACCAGGTAAGGATGGCAGATTCTTTCCCTGAAAGGACTTCAGTGAACCAGAGGGGTTTTTTCTCCCCAAAAATCGACAATGGATTCATGGCCATCATGAGATTCTTAATTCGAGATTGTTTTATTGAAATAAATTTCCACCATCTGCTGGAAATTCGGGTCCCAGAACAATCTGGCGATGACACCACAAGACTACGGCCTCCCCATCATTTTTGATCATTGTGTAACGTTAATTTAAATATCTGCCAATGTCATCAACTGAACTTCCTCTCAGTCTACTTTGCCAACTCATTGTAAGCAATAAATGCCCAAGCTACTGATTATAACATAAGAACTAGGAGCAGGAGTAGGCCGGCCAGCCCTTCGAGCATTCTCCATCATTCAATCACATCATGCCTGAGCTTTCCGTGGACTCAGCTCCACCTACCTGCCCTCTCACTGTATCCCTAATTTTCTTCATTGTTTGAAACAAAAATACCTTAGCTTGAAAATAGTTTCCTGAAAAGCGTCAACTACTTCCCCAGGCAAAGAGTTCCATCGATTAACAACCCTCTGAGTGAAAGTTTTCCTTCCGATTTCAGTCCTAACTCTGCTTCCTCTATTCTTGCAGCTTTGCCCTCTTGTCCTAGCTTCACCTGCCAGTGGAAACATCCTCTATATTTCTATTTTATCCATTCCCTTCATTATTTTATATGCTTCTGTGAGATCCCCTCATTGTTCTGAATTTCAAATAATATAATCCCAATCTACTCAGCCTCTCCTCATAAGCCAACCCCTCCTTGACTTCGGAATCAACCTGGTGAAAATCCTCTGCACCCCCTACAGTGCCAGTAAGAAGACCAAAACTGCACACAGTACTGCAGGTGTGGTTTCACCAGTGCCTTGTACAACTGCAACATTACCTCTTTGCTTTTCAACTCAACCCCTATAGAAATGAAGGATAAAGTTCCATTTCCCTTCCGAACCACTTGTTGATGAACGCCTTTTGACCGAAACATCGAATTTCCAGCTCCCCTGATGCTGCATAACCTGCTGTGCTTTTCCAGCACCACTCTAATCTAGACTCTGATCGCCAGCATCTGCAGTCCTCACTTTTGCCCACTTGTCCGACCTGCAGACCAAAAGTCTGTGATTCATGCCTGATAGTTCTCAAGCCTCTAAGGGGTTTTCCCATGTGGATTAAAGTTTGATCAGCTCGCGGTGACTAACTTGGAGTTTTAGTGGATAGTCAGAGAATAATTGTGAAAGACATGAGTCAATGTTTCTAAAATCCCGGTCGGACAGGGAGCCGCACGTGTGATGCTTTGGACGTGAATGATAATACAAGCAACAACACAGTACCACCAACTGTACAGGGGCTCAAATCATGGTCAGGGAGGGACAAAGAAGCAAGCACATTCCCATTAAACACAGGATAGGACAATGCTGGAAGGAAAACACATCTGAGGAATATATGAGAAATGAGCTGAAGAATCAGGCTAATTGGAGAAGTGAAGTCATAGAGACACATTGATAAGAAGGAGAATTTTAAAATGAGACATTATCACAACGATTATAGGGGTAATAAGTGAGTGGAACTCCATGTGAGTTGGCAAACAAGCAGCAGAGTTGAGGATGAGCTGAGGTTCAGGGAGGGCATAAGGTGAGATGTCAATGAGATGATTATTATAACAGTTGAGACTGGAACAGACAGAGACATGAATGAAGTTTTCAGAAGGAGAGTTTATAAGGAAGGAATACAGATCGAGGCTGCAATAGAGCTAGGAAATGGGGAAAGTTTTGGTGACAGGTATGGAAAGTAGGATGTAGCTCAATTCACTGTAAAGTAGAATGCTGAGATTGTACACAAACTAGTTCAGGCTCAGATATCAGCTGGGAGAGGAATTAGATCAGTACATGTGGGCGATCACGGTAATTATGATACAGGCTCCTGTGGTATAACAGGCTCCAATAGATGTGTGCTCTCCTCCGGCTTCCCCTGAGTATCAAGCACCAATCAGCTGTGTGCTCTTCTGGTGTGGCTGAGCAACAGGCTCCAATAGCTGTATGCTCTGCTGCTGCCGCTGCCAACCAGGCTCCAATAGCTAAATGCTGGCCTTCTGCTGCCCCTGAGTAACAGGCTCCAATATCTGTGTGCTCTCTTCCTGCCGCCCCTGAGTAACAGACTCCAATAGGTATGTGCCATCTTCCTACCGCTCCTGAGAAAGATGCTCAGATCGCTGCATGTTCTCTTCCTGCTACACTGAGTAACAGGCTCCAGTAGCTGCATGCTCTGCTGCTGACCCTGAATACAGCCTACAATAGCTGTGTGCTGTCTTCCTGCTGCCCTGGAGTAAATTGCTCCAAAAACAGTGTGCTCGCCTCCGGCTGCACCTGAGTAACAGGCTCCAAAGCGTATCTGCTCTCCCCCTGCTGCTCCTAAATAACTGGCTCCTATACAATCCTGCTGCCCTGAATAACAGGTTCCAATAGCTGTGTGCTCTCCTTCTGCTGCACTGGGGTAAATATCATCAATAGCAGTGTGCTCGCCACCTGCTGACCCTAAGTAACAGGCTCCAACAGCTGTGTTGTGTCCTCCTGCTGACCTTAATTAACAGGCTCCAATAGCTGCGTGCTCTACTCCTGCGGCCCCTAAGTGACATGTTCCGATAGCTGTGTGCACTCCTGCCGCCCCTGAGCCACAGGCTACAATACCTGTGCGCTGTCCTCCTACTGCCTCTGGATAACCAGCTCAAATAGCTTTGTGCTCTCCTGATGCTCCTGAGTAACAGGCTGGAATAGCTGTGTGCTGTCATCCTGCTTCTCCCGAGTAACAGACTCTAAAAGCTGTGTGCTCTCCACCTGCTGTCCCTGAGTAACAGCCACCATTAGTTTCATTCTTTCCTGCTGCGCATGGGTAATAGACTCCAATGCATGTGTGCTCTCCCCTGTTAACACTGAGTACAAGGCTCCAATAACTGTGTAATCACCTCCTGCTTCTCTTGAGCAATATGTTACAACAGCTGCCTGCCCTCCTGGTGTCCATTAGTGACAGGCTCCCATAGCTGTGTTCTCGACTTCTGCTGCTGCTGACTAACAGGCTGTAAATGCTGTGTCCTCGCCTTCTGCCCATGAGTCAGGAGTGTGTTCTCCTGCTGCTGCTGAGTAACAGGTTCCAATAGCTGCATGCTCTCCTCCTGTTGCCCCTGAGTACCGGGCTACAATAGCTATGTGCTGTCACCCTGCTGACCCTGAGTAAATGGCTCCGTTAGCTGTGTGCTCTTCTCCTGCTGCCCTTGAGTAACAGGCTTAAATATTATTGTGCTCTCCTTCTGCTGCTCCTGAGTGAAAGGCTCCAAAAGATGTGTGCCCGCCTCCTGCTGCCCCTGAGTAGCAGGTTTCAATAATTGTGTGCTCTCATGCTACTCCTGAGTAACAGGTTTCAATAGCTGTATGCTCTCCACCTCCTGTCGCTCAGTAACAGTCTTCAATAGCTGTGTGCTCTCCTACTGCCCCTGAGTAACACGCTCCCACACATGTGTTCTTGTGTACAGCTGCTGCTGACTAACAGACTTCAATAGTTGTTTGGTCACTTCCTACCCCTGAGTAACAGGTTCCAAAAGCCTGTGCTCTCCTCCTGGACGGGAATAATAGGCTCCAGTAGCTGAGTACTTTCCTCCTGTTGCTCCTGAGTAACAGGTTTCAATATCTGTGCGCTCTTCTCCTGCATTTCCTGTGTGAGAGGCTCCAATAGTTGTATATTTTCCTCCTGTTGCCCCGGAGCAAAAGCCTGCAATAGCAGTGTGTTCTCCTTCTGCCCCTGAGTAACAGGCTCGCATAGCTGTGTGCTCACTTCCTGCCTCTGAGTCACAGGCTCCAATAGCTGTGTTCTTTCCTGCTGACCCTCAGTAACAGTTTCCGATATCTGTGTGCTCTACTCCTGCTGCTCCTCAGTAACAGGCGCCAATAGCTGCGGGCTCTCTGACTGCTCATCCTGAGTAACAGCTTCCAGAAGTTGTGTGCTCTCATCCTGCACCTGAGTAACAATTTCCAATAGCTGTGTGTCCTCCTGCTGTTGCTCCTGATTAACAGGCTCCAATCGTTGTGTGCTCTCCTCCTGCTGCTCCTGTGTAAGATGCTCCAATAGTTGCATGCTTCCTTCCTATTGTCCCAGAGTAACAGAATTTATTAGATGTGCGCCACCCATGGACACTGAGTAACAGGCTACAATAGCTGTGTGCTCTCCTTCCGTTGTCTCTGAGTAACCGGCTCTATCAGCTGTGTGCTCTCCTACTGCTCCATAGCAGTAGGCTCCAAAAGCAGTGTGCTCTCCTGTTGCTGCTGAGTAATGGTGTCCAATAGCTGTGAGCTGTCCTTTTGATTCTGAATAAAAGGCTCCCACAGATGTGTGCTCTCCTACTGAACCAGAGTCACAGGATCTAATAGGTGCGTGCTGTCCTCCTCCGGTCCCTGAGTAACAAGCTGCAACAGGTGTGTGCTCTCCTGCTGCATCTCCTGAGGAACAGGCTCCAGTAGCTGCATGCTCTGCTGTTTACCCTGAGTACAAGGTATAATAGCCGTGTGCTGTCCTCCTGCTGCCATGCAGAAAATGGCTCCAATAGCAGTGTGCTCGTCTCCGGCTACCCCTGAGTAACAGGCTCCAATACTTGTCTGCTCACGTCCAGCTGCTCCCAAGATACAGGTTCCAAAATCAGTATGCTCTCCTCCTGCACGTGAGTAACGATCTCCAAAAGCTGAGTACTCTCCACCTGTTGGTCGTGACTAATAGTCTCCAATAGTTGTGTTCTCTCCTCCTGCAACTCCTGTGTAAGAGACTCCAATAGTTGTGTGTTCTTCTCCTGTTGCCCCAGAGTAACAGGCTGCAATAGCTGTGTGCTATCCTGCTGCCTCTGAGTAACAGGCTCTTTAAGCTGTGTACTACCATCCTGCTGCTGCTGAGTAACAGGCTGCAATAGCTGTGTGCTCACTTCCTGCCCCTGAGTCACAGACTCCATTCACTGTGTTCTTTCATGCTGCCCCTCAGTAATAGGTTCCGTTATCTGTGTGCTCTCCAACAGCACATCCTCAGTAACAGCCTGCAGAAGCTGACTGCTCTCATGCTGCTGCTCCTGAGTAAATATGTTCCAAAAGCTGTGTGCTCTCCTCCAGCACCTGAATAACAAGCTCTAATACCAGTGTGTTCTGCTGCTGTTGCTCCTAAGTAACAGGCTCCAATAATTGTGTGCTCTCCTTCTGCTGCTCCTGTGTAAGAGGCTCCAATAGCTGCATGCTTTCCTCCCGTTGCCCCGGAGTAACAGAATCCAATAAATGTGTTCTCCCCTGCTGACACTGAGTAACAGGCTACAATAGCTGTGCGCTCTCCTCCTGCTGCTCCTGAGAAAGAGGGTCAAATCGCTACATGTTCTTTTCCTGTCACTCTGAGTAACAGGCTCCAGTAGCTGCATGCTGTGCTGGTGACCCTAAGTACACGGTGTAATAACTGTGTGCTGTCCTCCTGTTAGCCTGGAGTAAATGGCCCCAATAGCCATGTGCTCGCTTCCTGCTACTCCTGAGTAACAGCCTCCAATAGCTGTATGCTCTCCTGATGCCCATGAGTAATAGGCTCCAATAGCTTTGTGCTCTCCTGATGCCCATGAATAACACGCTGCAATATCTTTGTGCTCTCCTCCTCCAGCTGCTGAGTCACAGTGTCCAATAGCTATCCACTGTCCTCCAGCTGCTCCTGAGTAACAGGCTCCAATATATGTGTGCTTTCCTGGTGTCCCTGAGTGACAGCCTCCCGTAGCTGTGTTCTCGCCTCCAGCTGCTGCTGATTAACAGGCTGCAAGGCTGTGTGCTCACCTTCTGCCCATGAGCCACAGGCTCCAATATCTGTGTTTCCCCCTGCTGCTCCATCGTAACAGTCTCCAATAGCTGATAGCTTTCCTTTTGCTGCTCCGGAGTACCAGGCTCTAATGGAAGTGTGCTCTCCTGCTCCGGCTGCATAAAAGTGTCCTATAGTTGTGTTCTCCTCTCCTGCTGCTACTGATTAAAAGGCTCCAATATCTGTATGCTCTCCTCCTGTCTCTGAGTAACAGGCTACAACAGATGTGTGCGCTCCTCCTCCTGCTCCTTAGTAACAGGCTCCAATACTGTGTGCTCTCCTCCTGTCCCTGAAAAACAGCTCCCATAAGTATGTTCTCTCCTCCTCCTGCCGTTGAGTAACAGGTTCGAATACCTTTATGCTCTCCTCCTGACCCTGAGTGACAGGACCCAACTGGTGTGTGCTCTCCTCCTGCTTCTCCTGAGTAACAGGCTTCAATACATGTGTGCTCTTCTGCTGCCCCTAAGAAGCAGGTTCCGACAGCTGTGTGCTCTCCTCCTGTGGCTGCTGAGTAACAGGCTCCAATAACTGTGCGATCTCCTCCTGCTACACTTAATAACAGGCTCCAATATCTGTGTGCTCTCTTCCTGCTGTCCATGAGTAACAGGCTCCAATAGCTGTGTGCTCTCCTGCAGCTGCCACTGAGTAACCGGCTCCACTAGCTGTGTGCTCACCTCCTGCCACTCCTGAGAAACAGGCTCCAATCGCTGTCTGCTGTCCACGTGCTGCCTCTAAGTAAAAGGCTCCAATAGCTGCATGGTCTCCTGCTGCCCATGAGTAAGAGGCTGCAATAGCTGCGTGCTCTCTTGCTGCCACTTTGTAACAGGCTACATGAACATTCTCCTCCTGTTGGCGCTGAGTAACAGGCGGTAAAAACTGTGTGTTCCCCTTCTGTTCCTGAGTAACAGACTCCCATAGCTGCGTGCCCTTCTCCAGCTCATGCTGAATAACAGGCTCCAATACCTGTGTACTCTCCTCCTTCCACTGAGTCACAGGCTCCAACAGATATGTGCTGCCCTCCTGATCCTGGGTAACAGGCTCCACTAGCCATGTGCTCTTCTGCTCCTGCTCCTGAGTAACAGGATCGAATAGCTGTGCGCTGTCCTCCTGCTGCCCCTGAGTAACAGGGTCCAATAAGTGTGTGTTCTGCTACTACTGCTCCTGAGTAACATTACAATAGATGTGTGCGCTCCTCCTCCTGCTCCTCAGTAACAGGCTCCAATACTGTGCGCTCTCCTCCTGTCCCTTTAGTCTGCTGCTGCTGCTCCGGAATAATAGGATGCAATAGCGGTGTGCTCTCCTCATCCTCCTGAGTAACAAGCTCCAATGCCTCTGCACTCTCTTCCTGTTGCCCTTCAGTAACAAGCTCCAAACGCTGTATGCCTTCCCGCTGCTGTTCCTGAGTTACAGGCTCCAATTGTTGTGTACTCACCTCCTGATGCTCCTTGGTAACAGGCTCCAACATCTGCATGATCTCCTCCTGCTAACCGTAGTAAAAGACTCCATTAGCTGCATGCTCTGCTTTTGCCCCTGAGCCCCGGACTCCAATAGCAGGCTCCAAAAACTGTGTGCTCTCCTCCTACTGCCCCTGAGTAACAGCTGCCAATATCTGCATGCTTTCCTGCTGCCCATGAGTAAGAGGTTCCAATAGCTGAGCGCTCTCCTGCTGCCCATGAGTAACGGGCTCCAATAGGTTTGTCCTCTCCTGCAGCCACAGTGTAACAGGCTCTATTATCTGTGTGCCCCCCTCCTGCTGCTCCTCAGCAACAGGCTCCAATAGCGGAGTGCTCTCCTCCTGCTCCTGAATAGCAGGGTACAAAATCTGTGTGCTTTCCTGCTGCTGCTGCTGCTAAGTAAAAAGTTCCAATAACTGAGTGTTCTCCTACTTCCCCAGAGTGTAGGCTCCCATGGATGTGTGCCCTCCACCTGATGCTGCAGCTGAGTAACAGGCTCCAATGGATGTGTGCTCTCTTCCTGCCCCCGAGTCACAGCCTCCAACAGACTTTTGCTCTCCTCCTGCCCCTGAGTAACATGCCCCAATATCTGAGTGCTCTCTTTTTGCTCCTGAACAGGCTCGAATACCTGTATGCTCTCCTCCTCCTGCCGCTGAGTAACAGGCTCCAAAAGCTGTGTGCTCTCCTCCTGATGCCCCTGAGTAACAGGCACCAATAGCTGCATGCTCTCCTGCTGCCCATGTGTAAGATGCTCCAATAGCTGTGTGCTCTCCTGATACCACTTTGTAACAAGCTCCAATGACGATGTTCTGTTTTCATGTTGTTCTTGAGTAACTGAGAGTTGTTTGCTCTCCTTCTGCTACTCCCCAGTAACAGGCTCCAATAGAAGTGTGCTCTCATGCAGGTGCTGAGTAAAAGTGTCCAATAACTGCATGCTGTCCTCCTTCCCCTGAATAACAGGCTCCCATAAATGCATGCCCACTTCCAGCTGCTGCTGTGAAACAGACTCCAATAGCTGTGTACTCTTCTCCTGCTGCTGAGTCACAGGCTTCAACAGATGTGTGCTATCCTCCTCCTCCACCTCCTCAGTAACAGGCTCCACTAGCAGTGTGCTGTCCTGCTGCTGCTCCTGAGTAGCATTATCCAAAAGCTTTTTCCCCTCCTACTGCTGCCCCTGAGTAACAGGCTCCAATTTTTGTGTGCTCATCTCCTGCGGCTCCTGAGTAACAGGCCCCAATACTTATGTGCTCTACTTCTGTTGACCCTGAGTAGCAGTCTCTAATAGTTGTGTGCTCACCCCCTGCTGCTCCTGATTAACAGGCTGCAATGGCTGTGTGCTCTCCTCCTGTGGCTCCATAGTAAAAGGCTCCAATAGCTGTGTATTCTCCTGCTGCTGCTCCTGTGTAACAGGCTCCTATAGCTGTGTGCTCTCCTTCTGTTGCACAGGAGTAACAGGCTCCAATAGCTGTGTGTTTTCTTACTGCCCCTGAGTAACAGGCTCCAATAGTTGTGTGCTCACCTCCTGCTGCTGCTGAGTAACAGGCTCTAATATCTGCATGCTCTGCTGCTGCCCCTGAGTACCGAGCTTGAACTACTGTGTGCTCTCCTCCTCCTGCCGCTGAGCATCAGGCTCAAATAATTGTATCCTCTTTTCCTGCTGTCCCTGAGTAACAGGCTCCAATAGCTGTGTGCTCTCCTCCTGCTTCTCCTGAGTAACAGGCACCAATAGCTGCACGCTCTCCTGCTCCCTATGAGTAACAGGCTGTGTTCTCTCCTGCTGCCAGTTTGTAGCAGGCACCAATAGCAGTGTACTCTCCTTCTGTTGTCCCTGAGTAACAGGCTCTCATAACTGTCTGCTCTCTTGTTGCTCCCGAGTAACATGTTCCATTACATGTGTACTCTCCTCCTGCTCGTCCTGAGTGAGAGGCTCCAATAGCAGTGTGTTGTCCTCCTTCCCCTGAGTAACATGCTCCCATAGCTGCGTGTTCGCCTCCTGCCGCTGAGTCAGAGGCTCTAACAGACGTGTGCTCTGCTCCTCTTGCTCCTGCGTAACAGGCTCCAATTGCTGTGTGTCCTCCTTCTGTTGCTCTTGAGTAAAAGGCTCCAATAAGCGTGTGCTCTACTGCTGCTGCTCCTGACCAACAGTCTCCAGTAGCTGCATGATCTCCTCCTGCTAACCGTAGTAAAAGGCTCCAATAGCGACATGCTCTGCTTTTGCCCGTGAGCACCGGACTCCAATAGCTGTGTGCTGTCCTCCTGCTGCTTCTGAGTAACAGGCGCCTACAGCAGTGTGCTCTCCTCTTGCTGCCCTTGAGTAACAGGCTACAATGGATGTGTCCTCTTCTGCTGCTCCTGAGCAACAGGCTCCAATAGCTGTGTACTCTCTTCCTGCTGCTCCTGAGTAACAAGTTCCAATAGCTGTGTGCTCTCCTCCCTCTGCCACGAGTAACCCGGTGCCTATATCTGCATGCTGCCCTGCTGCCCATAAGTAACAGGTGCAAATAGCTGTGCGCTCTCCTGCTGTCCATGAGTAACAGGCTCCAATAGCTGTGTGCTCTCCTGCAGCCACAGTGTTGCAGGCTCCAATCTCTGTATGTCCTCCACCGGCTGCTCCTCAGTAACAGGTTCCTATAAGTGTGGGCTCATCTGCTGCTCCTGAGTAACAGGCTCCAATAGCTGTGTTCTCTCTTCCTGTTGTCCCTGAGTAACAGGCTCTAATACCTGTGTGCTCTCCTGCTGCTCCTGAGTAACAGGTTCCAAAAGCTGTTTGCTCTCCTCCTGCTGCTCATGAGTAACAGGCTCCAATAGATGTGTGCTTTCCTGCTGCCAGTAAGTGAAAATGCCCAATAACTGGGTGCTCTCCTTCTTCTCCTGAATAACAGGCTCCCATAGATCGTGTCCTCCCCCTCCTGCTGCTGAGTCATAGGATTCAACAGATGTGTGCTGTCCTCCTCCTGCTCCTGAGTAACAGGATACAATAGCTGTGCTCTCTCCTCCTGTTGCTGCCGAGTAACAGGCTACAATAGCTGTGTGCCATCCTGCTGCTGCTCCTGAGTGACAGGCTCAAATTTATGTGTGCTCACTTCCTGCGGCTCCTGAGTAGCAGGCTCCAATACTTGTGTGCTCTCCTCCTGTTGCCCCTGAGTTACATGCTTAAATAGTTGCGTGCTGTCCTCCTGTTGCCTTGCAGTAACTGGCTCCAAAGCTGTGCACTGTCTATCTGCCCATGAGTAGCAGGCTCCAATTGTTGTGTGCTCAACTCCTGCTGCTGCTGAGTAACAGGATCCAATGGCTATGTTCTCTCCTCGTGTTGCCTCTGTGTAACAGGTTCTAATAGCTGTGTGTTGTCCTCCTGTTGCCCCTGAGTAACAGGCGCCAATATACGGGTACTCTCCTCCTGTTGTCATTGAGTGACCGTTTCCAATATATATGTGCTCTCCTGCTGCTATTCCTGAGTAACAGGCTCTAATAGTTATGCATTCACCTCGTGCTAGCTCCTGTTTAACAGGCTTAAATAGCTGTGTGCTCTCCTCCTGTTGCCTCATAAAAGGCTCCAATAGCTGTGTGCTTTCCTGCTGCTCCTCCTGAGCAATAGGTTCCTATAAATGTGTGCTCTCCTCCAGTTGCCCCGGAATAACAAGCTCCAATGACTGTGTGCTCTCCTGCTGCCCCTGAGTAACAGGTTCCAATAGTTGTGTGCTCACTTGCTGCTGCTGCAGAGTAAAATGCTCCAATACCTGTGTGCTCTCCTTCTTTTGCCCCTGAGTAGCAGGCTCCTAAAGCTGTGCTGCTCTCCTCCTGTGGCCCCGGAGAAGTAGGCTCCAATATCTGTGTGCACTTTTTTTGCTCCTGAGCAACAGACATGAATATCTGTATGCTCTCCTCCTCTTGCCTCTGAGTGACAGGCTCAAATACCTGTGTGTTCTCCTCCTGTTGCCCCTAAGTAACAGGCTCAAATATATGTGTACTCTCCTCCTGATGTCCATGAGTGAGATTCGCCAATAGATGTGTGCTCTCCTTCTGCTGTTCTTGACTAACAGGTTCCAATAGTTGTGTGTTCAACTCCTGCTGCCCCTGATTAACAGACTGCATTAGCTGTGTGCTCTCCTCCCGTTGCCCCATAGTAAAAAGCTCCAATAGCTGTGTGCTCTCCTGCTGCTGCTCCTGTATAACTGGCTCCAATAGCTTTGCGTTCACCTCCTGCTCTTCCTGCGTAACAATCTCCTATAGCTGTACGCTCTCATCCTGTTGCCCCATAGTAATAAGCTCTTATAGCTGTGTGCCCTCCTCCTGTTGCACCGGAGTAACCAGCTACAATGTTTGCATGCCCTCTTCCTGCTCCTGAGTAACAGGCTCCAATAGTTATATGCTCTCCTCCTGTTGCCCCGGAGTAACAGCCTCCAATATGTGTGTGCTCTATTTTTGCTCCTGAGCAACAGGCACAACTACCTGTATGCTCTTCTCCTCCTGCCTCTGAATAACAGGCTCCAATGGCTGTGTATTCTCCTCTTGTTGTCCCTGAGTGACAATCCCCAATAGATGTGTGCTCTCCTTCTGCTGTTCCTGAATAACAGGCTCCAATACGTGTGTGCACGCCCCCTGCTGCTCCTGATTAACAGGCTGCAGTAACTGTGTGTTCTCCTCTTAGAGCCCCGTAGAAAAAGGCTCCAATAACTGTGCTTTCCTCCTGTTACCCCGGAGTAACAGGTTCCAATGGTTGTGTGCACTCTTCCTGCCCCTGAGTAACAGGTTCCAATAATAGTGTGCTCACTTGCTGCTGCTGCTGCTGAGTAACAAGCTCCAATAACTGTGTACTCTCCTTCTATTGCTGCTGAGTAACAGCCTCCAATAGCTGTGATCTCTCTTCCTGCTGCTCCTGAGTAAGAGTCTCCAATAGTTGTGTGCTCACTTCCAGCTTCTCCTGAGTAACAAGATTCTATAGCTGAGTGCTCTCCTGCTGCCCCTCAGTACCACACTCCAATAGCTGTGTGCTCTCCTCCTCCTGCCCCTGTGAAAAAAGGCTCCAATAACTGTGTGCTCTCTTCCTGCCCCTGAGTAACTGGCTCGAATATATTTGTGCACTCCTGCTGCTGCTCTTCATAACAGTCTCAAATACCTATGTTATCTCCTCTTGCTACTGCTGAGTAACAGGCTCCAATTCCTGTGTGATCTCCTGCTGCTGCTTCTGAGTAACAGGCTCTAACAACTGTTTGATCTCCTCCTTCTGCTCCTGAGTTACAGCTCCAATAGTTGAGTACTAACGTCCAGCTGCTCCTGAATAACTAGATCACATAGCTTGGTGTTCTCCTCTTGTTGACCCTGAGAAACAGGCTTCAATACCTGTGTGCTGTCTTCCTGCCCCTGAGTAACCGGCTCCAAAAGTTGTGTGCTCTCCTCCTGCAGATTCTGAGTAACAAGCTCCAAAAGATGTGTGCTCTCCTCCTGCTGCTCCTGAGTGGCAGGCTCCAATATCTGCATGCTCTCCTGCTGCCCCTGATTAACAGGCTCCAATTCCTGTGTGATCTCCTGCTGCTACTTCTGAGTAACAGGCTCTAACAGCTGTTTGATCTCCTCCTTCTGCTCCTGAGTAACAGCTACAATAGTTGCGTACTAACCTCCAGCCGCTCCTGAATAACTAGACCACATAGCTTGGTGTTCTCCTCTTGTTGGTCCTGAGAAACAGGCTTCAATACCTGTGTGCTGTCTTCCTGCCGCTGAGTAACCGGCTCCAATAGTTGTGTGCTCACCTCCTGCTGCTCCTAAGTAAAAGGCTCCAATAGCTCTGTGCTCTCCTCCTGCTGTCTCTCAGTAACAGACTCCAATATCTGTGTACTCTCCTCCTCCTGACTCTGAGTAGCAGGCTCCAGTAGCTGTGTGCTCTCCTCTTGCTGTTCCTGAGTAACAAGCTCCAATTTCTGTGTGCTCTCCTGCTTCTGCCCCGCAGTAGCAGACTCCCGTAGCTGATTGCTCTCCTCCTGTTGCCCCGGAGTAACAGCCTCCAATATCTGTGGGCGGCACGGTGGCACAGTGGCTAGCACTGCTGCCGCACAGCGCCAGAGACCCGGGTTCAATTCCTGCCTCAGGCGACTGACTGTGTGGAGTTTGCACGTTCGCCCCGTGTCTGCGTGGGTTTCCTCCGGGTGCTCCGGTTTCCTCCCACCATCCAAAGATGTGCAGGGTCAGGTGAATTGCCCATGCTAAATTGCCCGTAGTGTTAGGTAAGGGGTAAATGTAGGGGTATGGGTGGGTTTCGCTTCGGCGGGTCGGTGTGGACTTATTGGGCTGAAGGGCCTGTTTCCATACTGTAAGTAATCTAATCTAACTGCAGGAAGGCATTCCCACTTCTGAACTCAATTCCACTTGCTAATATACCACTTGCCTTGCTTATTGCTGGCTGCACATGTCTGACAAATGGCAGTGACTGGTGTAGGAGGACGCTGAGACCCATTTGTCCATCCACACATCATTCCTGAAGAAGGCCTCATACCTGAAACATCAACTCTCGTGCTCCTCGGATGCTGCCTGACTTGCTGTGCTTTTCCAGCACCACACTTTTCGACTGATCTGCAGTCCTCACTTTCTCCACATCCCAATATATCACCATTTAAATAATGCACCTCCTTTGTGCATTTTCTTAATCACAACAAAGGCTATAATACTTGTATGCTCTTCTCCTCCTACCTCTGAATAACAGGCTCCAATGTCTGTGTGTTCTCCTCTTGTTGTCCCTGAGTGACAATCCCCAATAGATGTGTGCTCTCCTTCTGCTGTTCCTGAATAACAGGCTCCAATAAGTGTGTGCACAACCCCTGCTGCTCCTGATTAACAGGCTGCAGTAGCTGTGTGTTCTCCTCTTAGAGCCCCGTAGAAAAAGGCTCCAATAACTGTGCTTTCCTCCTGTTACCCCGGAGTAACAGGTTCCAATGGTTGTGTTCTCTCTTCCTGCCGCTGAGTAACAGGTTCCAATAATAGTGTGCTCACTTGTTGCTGCTACTGCTGCTGAGTAACAGGCTCCAATAGTTGTGAGCTCTCCTGCTGCTGCTCCTGAGTAAGAGGCTCCAATAGTTGTGTGCTCACTTCCAGCTTCTCCTGAATAACAAGATCCTATAGCTGAGTGCTCTCCTGCTACCCCTCAGTACCACACTCCAATAGCTGTGTGCTCTCCCCCTCCTGCCCCTGAGAAAAAGGCTCCAATAACTGTGTGCTCTCTTCCTGCCCCTGAGTAACCGACTCGAATATATTTGTGCAATCCTGCTGCTGCTCCTCATAACAGTCTCCAATACCTATATGGTCTCCTCTTGCTACTGCTGAGTAACAGTCTCCAATACCTGTGTGATCTCCTGCTGCTGCTTCTGAGTAACAGGCTCTAACAGCTGTTTGATCTCCTCTTTCTGCTCCTGAGTAACAGCTCCAATAGTTGCGTACTAACCTCCAGCCGCTCCTGAATAACTGGATCACATAGCTCAGTGTTCTCCTCTTGTTGACCCTGAAAAACAGGCTTCAATACCTGTGTGCTGTCTTCCTGCCCCTGAGTAACCGGCTCCAAAAGCTGTGTGCTCTCCTCCTGCTGCTCCTGAGTGCCAGGCTCCAATATCTGCATGCGCTCTTGCTGCCCCTGAGTACCAGGCTCCAATAGCTGTGTGCTCACCTCCTGCTGCTCACCTCCTGTTGCTCCAATGTAAAAGGCTCCAATACCTATGTGCTCTCCTCCTGCTGCCTCTCAGTAACAGACTCCAATATCTGTGTGCTCTCCTCCTCCTGACTTGGAGTAACAGGCTCCAGTAGCTGTGTGCTCTCCTGCTTCTGCCCCTGAGTAGCAGACTCGCGTAGCTGATTGCTCTCCTTTTGCTGCCCCTGAGTAACAGGCTCCAATAGCTATATGCTCTCCTGCTGCCCCGAGTAACAGTCTCCAAAAGCTGTGTTCTCTCCTTCTGCTGCTGCAGAGTAACTGTCTGCAATAGAAGTGTGCTCTCATCCTTGTGCTGCTGAGTAACAGGCTGTAATAACTGTGTGCACTCCTCCTGCTGCCGCTGAGTAACAGGCTCCAATGGATGTGTGCTCTCCTCCAGCTTCCGCTAAGTACCAGGCTCCAATAGTTGTGTGCTCTCCTGCTGCTCCTGTGGAATGGATTTGAGGGACTGAATGGCCTCTTCATATTCCTTATAGCTCCTATTGACCGAAACCCTTTCAATGTTTCTGAAAAACATCATCAAAATTGGAATGCTGCATTAATGCTTTAATTCTCAGTAATTTAGCAAACATGCTGACTGACTGCTTTTGTTGTACAGTGATGAGAACCTGAGCGTGTAACAGGTTTGACAGGCTGAATGGCCTCGCTGTGTCCCTCTGTAACAGAATTGAGTGACTGAATGGCCTCCCCTGTCCCAGTGTGACTAACTCTAGAGGCTGAATGGCCTCCTCCTGTCCCTGTGTAACAGACACGAGAGGATGAATGGCCTCCTCCTTTCCTTCTGTCACAAACCCGATAGGTTGAATGGCCTCCTGTCACTCTGTAACAGACTCGAGAGGCTGCATGGACTCCTCCTTTCCCTCTGTAACAATCTCGAAAAGCTGAATGGCCTACGCTTTTCCCTCTGTAACAGGTTGGAGTGGCTGAATGGCTTCCTCTTGTCGCTCTGTAACATGTTCTAGAGGCTGAATGGTCATCTCCTATCCCTCTGTAACAGTCTCGAAAGGATGAATGGCCTCTTCCTGTCCCACTGTAACAGTCTAGAGAGGCTTAATGGCTTCCTCCTGTCCCTGTGAAACAGACTCGAGAGGCTGAATGACCTCCTCCTGTCCCTCTGTAATAAACCGTCGAGACTTAATGGCCTCCTCCTGACCCTATCTAACAGGCCTGAAAATCTGAATGACCTCTTCCTATTCCTCTGTAACAGACACATGGGGACAGAATTGTTTCTCCCTGTTGCTGACCAGCAATTTTAATGCTCTGAATGATGTCTCAAGATTATGAAAGGGTTTCATAACAGCACATTTAAAACAAAGAGCAACATTGCACAAAGATATCTAGAAAATTCCGCACCAGACATTTTGTGCAGCTGGTCTGTTATTTTATCACTGTCTCCTTTTATAAATAGGGTGGAACACGTACAAACCTACAGTGTTCCAGCAATGCTCCTACGTACAAAAAGAAAGATTAAACTGATTGAAAGATTTTTTATCTAACCCTCAGCAACCCTCATACTTTCCATCCAGACTGAGTAAATGTTCTCTTTTATTGGGATATGGAAAATGATGTAAGGAACTGGTTAACTGAACCTGTTTGTTTGGTGACTGTGATTAATGTCAGTCTCCATGGAATGCAATTATCCCAGTGGAGCGTTTCCATCTTTTAATGATAAATGGGCTCCATTCAATGTGTTATCCCATAGTATGAGCGGGAGCATCACCGACAGCACGAACAGAGATTGGCAGCTACAGAGAGAGAGAGGGGAAGGAGAGATCAAAATCTGAGAACATTAGACTGGCGTGTGCTAACAATGGATCCGAATCTGAGAACAATAGACTGGAATGTTACAATAATGGACCGGAGATTATCCGCATATGTTTGGATTCTTTCTGCTTTATATTCGTGGCCATTAGCATGACGGATCCAATATGCACTTTACATTATTCAATATTTTTATTATCCTATCCTGGCTATT
>NW_025215374.1:114556-123588 GCF_004010195.1 Chiloscyllium plagiosum
CTTCTGGTGTGGCTGAGCAACAGGCTCCAATAGCTGTATGCTCTGCTGCTGCCGCTGCCAACCAGGCTCCAATAGCTAAATGCTGGCCTTCTGCTGCCCCTGAGTAACAGGCTCCAATATCTGTGTGCTCTCTTCCTGCCGCCCCTGAGTAACAGACTCCAATAGGTATGTGCCATCTTCCTACCGCTCCTGAGAAAGATGCTCAGATCGCTGCATGTTCTCTTCCTGCTACACTGAGTAACAGGCTCCAGTAGCTGCATGCCCTGCTGCTGACCCTGAATACAGCCTCCAATGTGTGCTGTCCTCCTGCTGCCCTGGAGTAAATTGATCCAATAACAGTGTGCTCGCTTCCTGCTGCCCCCGTGTAACAGGCTCCAATACATGTCTACTCACCTCCTGCTGTCCCTGAGTAACAGGCTCCAATAGCTGTGTGCTCTCCTCCTGCTGACCCTGATTAACAGACTCCAATAGCTGTGCGCTCTCCTCCTCCTACCTCTGGGTAACCAGGTGCAATAAATTTGTGCTCTCCTGATGCTCTTGAGTAACAAGTTGGAATAACTGTGTGCTGTCTTCCTGCTTCTCCGGAGTAACAGACTCTAATAGCTGTGTGCTCTCCACCTGCTGCCCAGAGCAACTTGGTCCAATTTATGAGTAAAGGGTCCAATAGCTGTGTTTTCTCTGGTGGGTCCTGATGAACTGGCTGTAATAGCTACATGCTCTTCTGGTGCCGCTGCGTGCCAGGCTCCAATAGATAAATGTTGTCTTCATGATGCCCGTGAGTAACAGGCTTCACTGTGTGCTCTCCTCCTGCTGCCCCTGAGTCACTAGCTCCAATAGGGGTGTGCTCGTCTCCTGCTGCTTCTGAGAAAGAGGCTCCAATAGCTGCCTGCTCTCTTCCTGCTACCCGGATTAACAGGCTCCAATAGCTGCATGTTCTGCCTTTGACATGGAGTGCAGTGCTCCAATAACTGTGTGCTGTGCTCCTACAGCACGTGAGTAATTGCTCCAATAGCTGAGGGTTCACCTAATGCTGCTCCTGAGTAACAGGCTCCATTTCATGTGTGCTTTCCGTCTTTTGCCACTGAGTACCAGACTCCAATAGCTCTGTAATCTCCACCTGATGCTCTTGAGAAACATGTTCCAAAAGCTGTGTACTCTCCTGGTGTGTGCTCTTCTCCTGCTGCTTCTGAGTAATAGGCTCCAATACCTGCAAGCTCTCTCCCTGCTACCCTGGGTAACAGTCTCCAATAGCTTCATGTCCTGCCATTGACACGGAGTCGAGTGCTAAAATAGATGTGTGCTGTGCTCCTGCTGCCCTTGAGTAAATGGCTCCAATAGCTGGGTGTTCACCTGATGCTGCCCCGAATAACAGGCTCCAATAGCTGTGTGCTGTCCTCCTGTTGCCCCTGAGTAAAAGACTCCAATACGTGTGCACCCCTTCTGCTCCTGACGAAAAGGCTCCAATACCTGTCCGCTCTCCTCCTCCTGCCGCCGAGTGACAAGCTCCAATTACTCATCCAGGTGAGCCAGAGAAACACGCTAAAATTGCTGTTTGCTCCCGCCTGCTTCTCCTGAGTAACAGGCTCCAATAGATGTGTGCTCTGCTGCTGCCCCTAAGCAACAGGTTCGAATAGCTGTATGCTCTCCTCCTGACCCTGAGTAACCGGATCCAACAGGTGTGTGCCTCCACCTCCTGCTCCTGAGTAACAGTGCCCAATACCAGTGTGCTTTCCTGCGGCCCCTGACAAAGGCTCCAACAGCTGTGTGCTCTCCTCCCCCTCTCCTAAGTAACACGCTCCAGCAGCTGTGTTTTCTCCAGCTGCTCCTGCGGAAAAGGCTCCAATAGCTGCATGCTCTTCTGCCACTGCGTCCCAGGCACCAATACCTGAATGCTGTCCACCTGCTGTCCCTGAATAACAGGCTACAGTAGGTGTGTGCTCTCCTTCTGCTACCCTGAGTAACAGGCTCCAATAGCTGCATGCTCTGCCTTTGACCCTGAGTATAGGGCTACAATAGCTGCGTGCTATGCTCCTGCTGCCCTTGAATAAATGGCTCCCATAGCTGTTTGTTCACCAAATGCTGCCCTGAGTAACAGGCTCCATTAGATGTGTGCTCTCCTCCGGCTTCCCCTGAGTATCAGGCACCAATCAGCTGTGTGTTCTTCTGGTGTGGCCGAGCAACAGGCTCCAATAGCTGTATGCTCTGCTGCTGCCGCTGACTACCAGGCTCCAATAGCTAAATGCTGGCCTTCTGCTGCCCCTGAGTAACAGGCTCCAATATCTGTGTGCTCTCTTCCTGCCGCCCCTGAGTAACAGACTCCAATAGGTATGTGCCATCCTCCTACCGCTCCTGAGAAAGATGCTCAGATCGCTGCATGTTCTCTTCCTGATACACTGAGTAACAGGCTCCAGTAGCTGCATGCTCTGCTGCTGACCCTGAATACAGCCTACAATGTGTGCTGTCCTCCTGCTGCCCTGGAGTAAATGGCTCCCAAAACAGTGTGCTCGCTTCTGGCTGCACCTGAGTAACAGGTTCCAATACGTGTCTGCTCTCCCCCTGCTGCTCCTAAATAACTGGCTCCTATAGCAGCATACAATCCTGCTGCCCTGAATAACAGGTTCCAATAGCTGTGTGCTCTCCTTCTGCTGCACTGGGGTAAATGTCATCAATAGCAGTGTGCTCGCCACCTGCTTACCCTAAGTAACAGGCTCCAACAGCTGTGTTGTGTCCTCCTGCTGACCTTAATTAACAGGCTCCAATAGCTGCGGCCCCTAAGTGACATGCTCCGATAGCTGTGTGCACTCCTGCCGCCCCTGAGCCACAGGCTACAATACCTGTGCGCTGTCCTCCTACTGCCTCTGGATAACCGACTCAAATAGCTTTCTGCTCTCCTGATGCTCCTGAGTAACAGGCTGGACTAGCTGTGTGCTGTCATCCTGCTTCTCCCGAGTAACAGACTCTAAAAGCTGTGTTCTCTCCACCTGCTGTCCCAGAATAACAGCCACCAATAGTTTCATTCTTTCCTGCTGCGCATGGGTAATAGACTCCAATGCATGTGTGCTCTCCCCTGTTAACACTGAGTACAAGGCTCCAATAACTGTGTAATCACCTCCTGCTTCTCTTGAGCAATATGTTACAACAGCTGCGTGCCCTCCTGGTGTCCATTAGTGACAGGCTCCCATAGCTGTGTTCTTGGCTTCTGCTGCTGCTGACTAACAGGCTGTAAATGCTGTGTCCTCACCTTCTGCTCATGAGACACAGGCTCCAATATCTATGTGCTCTCCTGCTAACAGGTTCCAATAGCTGGTAGCTCTCTTTCTGCTGCTCCTGAGTAACAGGCCCTAATGGATATGTACTCGTCTGCTGCAGCTGAATAAAAGGGTCCAATAGGTGTGTTCTCTCCTCCTGCTGCTGCTGATTAAATGGCTCCAATATCTGTTTGCTCTCCTGCTATCCCTGAGGAACAGGCTCCAACAGGTGTGTGTCCTCCTGCCGCCCCTGAGGAACAGGATCCAATAACTGCATGCTGTCTACTTGTTGCCACTGAGTAACAGGTTTGAATAGCTCCATGCTCTGCTCTTGTCCGTGAGTAAAAGGATCCACCAGGTGTGAACTCTCCTCCTGCTGCTCCTGAGTAACAGGATACAATAGCTGCGTGCGCTCCTCCTGTTGTCCCTGAGTAAAAGGTTCCAATAGCTGTGCTCTCCGCCTGCTGCGTCTGAGCAACAGGGTCGAATAGATTTGTGCTCTACTCCTGCTCCTGAGCAACAGTCTCCAATAGCTATGTACTCTACTCCAGTTTTCCCTGAGTAACCGGCTCTAATACCTGTGTGCTCCCATCCTGCTCCGAAGTAATATGCTCCAATAGCTGTCTGCTCTCCTCCTGCTGCTGCTGAGCAACAGACTCCAATAGCTATGTACTCTCCTCCAGTTTTCCCTAAGTAATAGGCTCCAATAACTGTGTGTTTGACTCCTGCTGCCCCTGAGTGCCAGGCTTCGCAGCTGTGTGCTCTGCTGCAGCCGCCACTGTTAACAATCTTCAACAACCGTGTACACTCCTCCCTTTTCCCTGATTAATAGGCTCCAACGGCTGTGTGGTCTCCTGCTTCCACTGAGTAACAAGCTCCAAGAACTATGCGCACTACAGCCTCTAATCCCAAGTCACACGTTCCAATAGTTGTGTGCTCTCCACTTGCTGCCCCTGAGTGACCGGTTCCAATAGCTGTGTGCTCTCCTCCTGCAGCTCCGGAGTAACAGGCTCTGATAACTGTGTGCTCCCCTCCTGCTGCCCCTGAGTGACCGGCTCCAATAGCTGTGTGCCCTCTTCCTGCTGTTCCAGATTAACAGGATTCAATAGCTTTGTGGTCTCCTCCTGCTGTCCCTGGGTAACAATCGTCAATAACTGTGTGCAATCCAGCTGCCATTAAGGAACAGGCTCCAATATCTGCGTACTGTCCTCCTACTGTCGCTGAAGAAGAAGCTCTAATAGCTGTTTGCTCTCCTGGTGCAGCCCCTGAGTAACAGGCTCCAATTGCTGTGTCGCCTCTTCCTGCTGTTTCTGATTAACAGAATCCAATACCAGTGTGCTTTCCTCCTTCTCCAGAGTAACAATTTCCAATAGCTGGGTATTCACCTCTGGTAGATCCTGAGTTGCACTCACCAATAGCTGTGTGTTCTCTTCTGCTGCTCCTGAGTAACAGGTTCTAATAGCTGTGTGCCCTCCTCCTCCAGCTTCTGTGATACTGTCTTCAATAGCTCTTTGCTTTACTCCTGTTGCCCCTCAGTACAAGTCTCCAATAGCTGTGTATTCTGCTCTTACTGTCCCTGAGTAACAGGCTCCAATAGCTGTGTGCTCTGTCCCTATTGTCCCTGAGTAACATACTCTAATCGCTTTGTGCTCTCCTGATGCTCCTGAGTAACTGGCTCCAATAACTGTGTGCTATCCTGCTGCTTCTGAGTAACAGCGTCGAATCCCTGTGTGCTCTCCTCCTGCCCTTGATTAACAGCCTCCCATAGCTGCGTGCTCTCCTGCAGCTTCTGCTGCTGCTGTAAAACAGGCTGCAATAGCTGTGTGCTCTATTCCTGACGCTGAGGTACAGTTTTCAATAGCTGTGTGTTCTCCTTCTCCTTCCCCTGAGTTTCAGGTTTCAATACCTATGTGCTCCCCTGCTGCCCTTGAGTAACGGACACCAATATCTGCGTGGTCTCCTCTTACTCCGCAGTGACTCTCATTGCTGCATGTTTTTCTGCTGACCGTCAGCACCAGGCTCCAATGGCTGTGCGCTGTCCTCCTGCTGCCAATCAGTAACAGGCTTCAATAGATGTGTGCTCTCTTCCTGTTGCTGCTGAATAACAAGTTCCAATAGCTGCATTCTTATCCTTCTGTCCCTGAGTAACAAGCTGCAATAGCTATGTGCTCTTCTGCCGCCCCTGAATATCAGCCACTAATAGTTTTGTGCTCTCCTCCTGCTGCCCCGGGGTAACAATCGCCAATAACTGTGTGCAATCCTGCTGCTCCTGAGTAACAGGCTCCAATACCTGTATGCCCTCTTCCTGCTGTTTCAGATTAACAGGATCCAATCGCTGTGTGCTTTCCTCCTGCTCCTGAGTAACAACATCCAATAGCTGGGTCCTCTCCTCTGGTTGCTCCTGAGTAACAGGTTCCAATTTTTGCGTGCTCTCCACCTGCTGCTCCTTTCTAACAGGCTCCATTAGTTCTGTGCTCTCCTCCTGCTGCCCCGGGGTAACAATCACTAATAGCTGTGTGCTCTCCTGCTGCCACTGAGTAACATGATCCAATAGCGGTGTGCTTTCCTCCTGCTCCTGAGTAACTGACTCCAATAGCTCTGTATACTCCAACTGCTGCACTGAGTAACAGGATCCGAAAATTGCATGCTCTCTCCTGATGCCCCTGAGTTCAAGGCTCCAATGGCTGTGTGCTCTCCTCCTGCTGCCCTGAGTAACAGTCTTTAAGAGCTGTGTGCTCACCTTCTGCCATTCCTGAGAAACAGGCTCCAATCGCTGTCTGCTGTACACGTGCTGCCCCTAAGTGAACGGCTCCAATAGCTGCATTGTCTCCTGCTGCCCATGAGTAAGAGGCTGCAATCGCTGCGTGCTCTCTTGCTGCCACTTTGTAACAGGCTACAATAGCTGAACATTCTCCTCCTGTTGGCGCTGAGTAACAGGCTGTCAAAACGGTATGTTCCCCTGCTGCTCCTGAGTAACAGAATCCAATGGCTGCGTGCCCTTCTCCAGCTTATGCTGAATAACAGGCTCCAATACCTGTGTACTCTCCTCCTTCCACTGAGTCACAGGCTCCAACAGATATGTGCTGTCCTCCTGATCCTGGGTAACAGGCTCCATGAGCCGTGTGCTCTTCTGCTGCTGCTCCTGAGGAACAGGATCGAATAGCTGTGCGCTGTCCTCCTGCTGCCCCTGAGTAACACGCTCCAAAAGCTGCATGTTCTCCTGCTGCCCATAAGTAACAGGCTCTCATAGCTGTGTGCTCTCCTGCTGCCCAAGAGTAAAAGACTCCTATAGCTGTGTGCTCTCCTTCTCCAAGTCCTGGGTTGCAGGGTCCATTGGCTGCGTACTCGACTCCTACTGCCCCTGAGTAACAGGCTCCAATAGCTGTGTGCTTGCCTCCTGCTGCTCTGAGAAACAGGCTCCAATAGCGCCATGCTCTCCTGCTCGTACTGAGTACGAACCCATTAGCTGTGTGCTCTGGTCTTGCTGCCTGAGCAAAAGGCTCTAATGGCTGTGTGATCTCCTGCTACCACTGTGTAACAGGCTCCAATAGCTGTGTACTCTCCTCCTGTTGTTCTTGAGTAATAGGCTCTAACGGATGTGTGCTCTCCTGCTTCCATGAATATCAGGCTCCATTAGCTGTATGCACTCCTCCTGCTCCTCCTGAGTAACAGGCTTCAATAAATATGTGCTCTTCTGCTGCTGCTGCTGACTCACAGGCTCTAATAGTAGTATGCTCTCCTCCTGTCCCTGGGTCACAGCCTTCAAGATCTGTCTGTTCTCTGACTCTTGCTCCTGATTAACCAGCTCCAATACCTGTGTGCTCTCCTCTGCTCATGAGTGACAGACTCCAACACTTGTGCGATCTCCTCCTGCTACACTGAGTAACAGGCTCCAATAACTGCATTCTCCACTGCTTCCCCTGAGTACCACGTCCCACGAGCTGTGCGCTGCCCTCCTGCTGCCCCGAGTAACAGACTCCAAGAGCTGTGTGCTCTCCTCCTGTTGCCCCTGAGTAACAGGCACCAATAGGAGTGTGTTCTCCTGCTGCTGCTGAGTAACAGGTTCCAATAGCTGCATGCTCTGCTGTTGCCCCTGAGTACCGGGCTACAATAGCTGTGTGCTGTCACCCTGCTGACCCTGAGTAAATCGCTCCGTTAGCTGTGTGCTCTTCTCCTGCTGCCCTTGAGTAACAGGCTTAAATATTATTGTGCTCTCCTTCTGCTGCTCCTGAGTGAAAGGCTCCAAAAGATGTGTGCCCTCCTCCTGCTGACCATGAGTAGCAGGTTTCAATAATTGTGTGCTCTCATGCTACTCCTGAGTAACAGGTTTCAATAGCTGTATGCTTTCCACCTCCTGTCGCTCAGTCACAGTCTTCAATAGCTGTGTGCTCTCCTATTGCCCCTGAGTAACACGTTCCCACACATGTGTTCTTGTGTACAGCTGCTGCTGACTAACAGAATTCAATAGTTGTTTGGTCACTTCCTACCCCTGAGTAACAGGTTCCAAAAGCCGTGTGCTCTCCTCCTGGACGGGAGTAATAGGCTCCAGTAGCTGAGTACTTTCCTCCTGTTGCTCCTGAGTAACAGGTTTAAATATCTGTGCGCTCTTCTCCTGCATTTCCTGTTTGAGAGGCTCCAACAGTTGTATATTTTCCTCCTGTTGCCCCGGAGCAAAAGCCTACAATAGCAGTGTGCTCTCCTTCTGCACCTGGGTAACAGGCTCGCATAGCTGTGTGCTCACTTCCTGCCCCTGAGTCAAAGGCTCCAATAGCTGTGTTCTTTCCTGCTGACCCTCAGTAACAGTTTCCGATATCTGTGTGCTCTACTCCTGTTGCTCCTCAGTAACAGGCGCCAATAGCTGCGGGCGCTCTGACTGCTCATCCTGAGTAACAGCTTCCAGAAGTTGTGTGCTCTCCTCCTGCACCTGAGTAACAATTTCCAATAGCTGTGTGTCCTCCTGCTGTTGCTCCTGATTAACAGGCTCCAATCGCTGTGTGCTCTCCTCCTGCTGCTCCTGTGTAAGATGCTCCAATAGTTGCATGCTCCCTTCCTATTGTCCCAGAGTAACAGAATTTATTAGATGTGCGCCACCCATGGACACTGAGTAACAGGCTACAATAGCTGTGTGCTCTCCTTCCGTTGTCTCTGAGTAACCGGCTCTATCAGCTGTGTGCTCTCCTTCCGTTGTCTCTGAGTAACCGGCTCTATCAGCTGTGTGCTCTCCTACTGCTCCATAGCAGTAGGCTCCAAAAGCAGTGTGCTCTCCTGTTGCTGCTGAGTAATGGTGTCCAATAGCTGTGAGCTGTCCTTTTGATTCTGAATAAAAGGCTCCCATAGATGTGTGCTCTCCTACTGAACCAGAGTCACAGGATCTAATAGGTGCGTGCTGTCCTCCTCCGGTCCCTGAGTAACAAGCTGCAACAGGTGTGTGCTCTCCTGCTGCATCTCCTGAGGAACAGGCTCCAGTAGCTGCATGCTCTGCTGTTTACCCTGAGTACAAGGTATAATAGCCGTGTGCTGTCCTCCTGCTGCCATGCAGAAAATGGCTCCAATAGCAGTGTGCTCGTCTCCGGCTACCCCTGAGTAACAGGCTCCAATACTTGTCTGCTCACGTCCAGCTGCTCCCAAGATACAGGTTCCAAAATCAGTATGCTCTCCTCCTGCACGTGAGTAACGATCTCCAAAAGCTGAGTACTCTCCACCTGTTGGTCGTGACTAATAGTCTCCAATAGTTGTGTTCTCTCCTCCTGCAACTCCTGTGTAAGAGACTCCAATAGTTGTGTG
>NW_025215374.1:125388-128760 GCF_004010195.1 Chiloscyllium plagiosum
ACATTACAATAGATGTGTGCGCTCCTCTTCCTGCTCGTCAGTAACAGGCTCCAATACTGTGTGCTCTCCTCCTGTCCCTCCAATAGCTGCATGCTCTCCTCCTCCTAAACAGAGTAACGGGCCCCAAAAGCTGCATGCTCTCCTGTTGCCACGACTACCGAGCTCGAACAGCTGTATGCTGTCCTCCTGCTGCACTGAATAACAGGCTTGAATAGCCGTGTGATCTCCTCCTGCTTCCCCTGAGTAACAGACTCCAATTCCTGCATGTTCTCCTCCTCCTGCCGCTGAGCAACATGCTCCAATAACTTCCTGCTGCCCATGAATAACAGGCTCCAATCGTTGTGTGCTCTTCTCCTGCCTCTCCTGAGTAACAGGCTCTAATAGCTGCATGCTCAACTCCTGATGCCTCTGAGTAACAGGCACCAAGAACTGCATGCTCTCCGGCTGCTCATGAGTAAGAGACTCCAATAGCTGTTGCCCTCCTGCTGCCAGTTTGCAAGAGGCACCAATAGCAGTGTACTCTACTCCTGCTGTCCGAGTAACAGGATCTGAGAGTTGTGTGCTCTCCTCCTCATCCTGAGTAACAGGCTCCCATTGCTACGTGCCCTCCTCCAGCTGCTTCGGAATGACATGCTCCAATAGCTGCGTGCACACTTCCTGCCGCTGACACACAGGCTCCAACAGGCATGTGCTCTTCTCCTCCTGCTCCTGCGTAACCGGCTCCAATAGCTCTTTAGTCTGCTACTGCTGCTCCTGAATAACAGGATGCAATAGCTGTGTGCTCTCCTCATCCTCCTGAGTAACAAGCTCCAATGCCTCTGCACTCTCTTCCTGTTGCCCTTCAGTAACAAGCTCCAAACGCTGTGTGCATTCCCGCTGCTGTTCCTGAGTTACAGGCTCCAATTGTTGTGTACTCACTTCCTGATGCTCCTTGGTAACAGGCTCCAACATCTGCATGATCTCCTCCTGCTAACCGTAGTAAAAGACTCCATTAACTGCATGCTCTGCTTTTGCCCCTGAGCACCGGACTCCAACAGCAGTGTGCCGTTCCCCTGCTGCTCTGAGTAACAGGCTGTAATAGATGTGTGCTCTCCTGCTGCTTCTGAGCAACAAGCTCCAATACCTTTGTGTTCTCCTCCTCTCAGGCTCAGAGAGCTGTGTGCTCCCCTCCTACTTCTCTTGAGTAACAGAGTCCAAGACCTGTATGCTCTCCTCCTAGTGCCCCTGCATGATAGGCGCCAACATCTGCATGCTCCACAGCTGTCCCTGCGTAACAGGCTCCAAAAACTGTGTGCTCTCCTCCTACTGCCCCGAGTAACAGCTGCCAATGTCTGCATGCTCTCTTGCTGCCCATGAGTAAGAGGCTGCAATAGCTGCGTGGTCTCTTGTTGCCACTTTGTAACAGGCTACAATAGCTGAACATTCTCCTCCTGTTGGCGCTGAGTAACAGGCGGTAAAAAATGTGTGTTCCCCTTCTGCTCCTGAGTAACAGACTCCCATAGCTGCGTGCCCTTCTCCAGCTTATGCTGAATAACAGGCTCCAATACCTGTGTACTCTCCTCCTTCCACTGAGTCACAGGCTCCAACAGATATGTGCTGCCCTCCTGATCCTGGGTAACAGGCTCCACGAGCCGTGTGCTCTTCTGCTCCTGCTCCTGAGTAACAGGATCGAATAGCTGTGCGCTGTCCTCCTGCTGCCCCTGAGTAACTGCCCCGAGTAACAGCTGCCAATGTCTGCATGCTCTCTTGCTGCCCATGAGTAAGAGGTTCCAATAGCTGTGCGCTCTCCTGCTGCCCATGAGTAACGGGCTCCAATAGGTTTGTCCTCTCCTGCAGCCACAGTGTAACAGGCTCTAATATCTATGTGCCCCCCTCCTGCTGCTCCTCAGCAACAGGCTCCAATAACGGAGTGCTCTCCTCCTGCTCCTGAATAGCAGGGTGCAAAATCTGTGTGCTTTCCTGCTGCTGCTGCTAAGTAAAAAGTTCTAATAACTGAGTGTTCTCCTACTTCCCCAGAGTGTAGGCTGCCATGGATGTGTGTCCTCCTCCTGATGCTGCAGCTCAGTAACAGGCTCCAATGGTTGTGTGCTCTCTTCCTGTCCCTGAGTCACAGGCTCCAACAGACTTTTGCTCTCCTCCTCCTGCCCCTGAGTAACATGTCCCAATATCTGAGTGCTCTCTTTTTGCTCCTGAACAGGCTCGAATACCTGTATGCTCTCCTCCTCCTGCAGCTGAGTAACAGACTCCAAAAGCTGTGTGCTCTCCTCCTGATGCCCCTGAGTAACAGGCACCAATAGCTGCATGCTCTCCTGCTGCCCATGTGTAAGATGCTCCAATAGCTGTGTGCTCTCCTGCTACCACTTTGTAACAAGCTCCAATGACGATGTTCTCTTTCCATGTTGTTCTTGAGTAACTGGTTCTCATAGTTGTTTGCTCACCCCCTGCTGCTCCCCAGTAACAGGCTCCAATAGAAGTGTGCTCTCATGCCGCTGCTGAGTAAAAGTGTCCAATAACTGCGTGCTGTCCTCCTTCCCCTGAATAACAGGCTCCCATAGATTCGTGCCCACTTCCAGCTGCTGCTGTGAAACAGGCTCCAATAGCAGTGTTCTCTTCTCCTGCTGCTGAGTCACAGGCTTCAACAGATGTGTGCTATCCTCCTCCTCCACCTCCTCAGTAACAGGCTCCACTAGCAGTGTGCTGTCCTGCTGCTGCTCCTGAGTAACAGTATCCAAAAGCTTTGTGCCCTCCTGCTGCTGCCCCTGAGTAACAAGCTCAAATTTTTGTGTGCTACTCTGCTGCGGTTCCTGAGTAACAGGCTCCAATACTTATGTGCTCTCCTCCTGTTGCCCCTGAGTAACATGCTTAAATAGCTGTGCGCTCTCCTCCTGTTGCCCCAGAGTAACAGGCTCCAATAGTTGTGTGCTCCCCTTATGCTGCTGCTGAGTAACAGGCTCCAATAGCTATGTGTTCTCTTCCTGTTGCTCCTGATTAACAGGCTCCAATATATGGGTACTCTCCTTCTGTTGTCCCTGAGTGACAGTCTCTAATAGTTGTGTGCTCACCCCCTGCTGCTCCTGATTAACAGGCTGCAATAGCTGTGTGCTCTCCTCCTGTGGCTCCATAGTAAAAGGCTCCAATAGCTGTGTATTCTCCTGCTGTTGCTCCTGTGTAACTGGCTCCTATAGCTGTGTGCTCTCATTCTGTTGCACCGGAGTAACAGGCTCCAATAGCTGTGTGTTTTCTTACTGCCCCTGAGTAACAGGCTCCAATTTTTACGTGCTCTCCTCCTGTTGCCCCTGAGTAACATGCTAAAATAGCTGTGCGCTCTCCTCCTGTTGCCCCAGAGTAACAGGCTCCAATAGTTGTGTGCTC